>NC_142081.1:105469573-105744573 GCF_054644295.1 Miniopterus natalensis
CAATAATGAATGTTTAGGAGTCTAACAATCTTGGTTTGTAAAATGCTGCACAATATAAAATTAAGCAATTTTTTACTATTTTTTGTCTTACCAGATTTGTTCAGAATATAGTTATGCCCATTTAATATTATGTATGTATGGAAATAATTGCAAATATTTTCTTCCCGTAAATGTAAAAAATAACTTACTTTGGTTATTTTAAACTCACATATCATCTATCCATTTATCTGTATCTATGTATCTGTGTGTTAGACAGACATGAGCAGAGCAAGGATGATGGGCCAGGTACAGAAACTCACCAGGGCAAAAAGCCCTGGATGCCTAGCAGGGGGCAAAACTGGGAAAACAAGAACCTTGTCCGCAGGGGAACTTATCCTCCCCTAGCATATCATAGGTCATGCAGTTTAGACTCCTTGAGTGTTCCCCCTTTAAGATAACATCTAGACCTTAGTTGTATTTCAGCTTCAGGCCCAGAAAAGCACCAAAACCAGACAAGTGGCACCATGGCTGCCTCAGGACCAGCTATACTGACTAATGACCCCCTGCCCTGGCACTGACCAATCAGTGGAGACCATGACCCTGAGAGAGCACACCTAGAAAGCTGATGAATATTCTACTGAGTCACTCCCCTGAGACCTCCCCTAAGATCCCCACTTGCAAGAAGAGATAAATATGCTCAGGACATAGGACCCAGTGAGTTCTCCCCACCAGGGAAGCACACCAGTGCCATCTCCTTCCCCCCTTGCCCCCAAGCGGACCCTACGAGACTTGCAACCAGGGAAGCAATGGGCAGGAGCAGCTCATCTGGGGCTTGCCCCCTGAACCTGTTCCCCAAGGCCCCTTCTCTCTCTGACTTCTCAGTGAGCCAAAGCAGCCCAGCCTGGGCTCTCCTGGTACTTCTAAGCACCTTCCTTGTTTCATTGTCCTAAGTATATTTTTGATGCCACCATGGACCCAATACCCTTTGACTTGGTGCTGTGTAACGCTTCCCTTTGGATATCCGCATCCCCCATCTGTTTTTCCTTAAATAAATTCAATTTTCTTTATTCAACACCTGAGATGGTTATTCAGCCTGCCCGAGAACCACTGACCTTAATGTTTCACTACTTATCTAGTCACCATCTATCTACTTATCTATCTGTCTATCTATCATCATCTATCTATCCATCTATCCATTTTGAGCAGTAAATTATATAATTTAATAAATTTTATTTTAAATGCAATATGGATTTGGAAACTTGGTTTTGTAAAGCAAATAATTAGCTCCAGAAACTTTTGATAATTAGAAGACATCTTATTTTTATAATGTCTTAATGATTCCTTTTACTTTAAATAATTTAAACAAAAGAAAATATTTTGTTGTTAAGTCTAATTCATTTTTATCCTTTGCACTGCACATTCCTTCATGACTTTCAAGGTCATAGTTAATATACAATGAACAATACTGTTATTTCTCCAGGGGACATGGTAAATGGTACATTTATACTTAAAAGGAAAAGCTCTGTCTTTACTACAGTGATATTAAGCTCCTTTCTTTGTACTTCAATTCCTAGTTCTTTGCAGTTGCCTCTCCTATACAAGTATTCATTATCACAGGGAGAAAGTCTTGTCACATGCAGTGACAAATTGTTTCATTTATTTAAAACAGAGCTTTTGTATTTCACTCCATATGCTAATGCAAACATATCTTTAATGATTAGGAAAAGATAAAATCCTAACCTAGTGGGAGCAGAAATTTCTCACTGTTCACAGGCTTATAAGCAAACCACATGCTGTGTTGCCAATCCAATTGCTTGAACAACAGTCCTCTTTTAATCAGTGAATCATTATGCCAATAACAACATCAACAACAAAAAGTTGTTGTCTAGTGTCATATCTTGCTTTGTATGTTCACGAAATTTATTCCAGAGGAAAGCCTATCATTCTAATGACTCAAAAAATCAGACTTTAGAAGTCAAAGTCCTACTTTATCTCTAAAACAAAGCCCAAGTCGTTTTGCTTATGAATTTGCTAAATCACCATTGTCAAATATTCTTTCACTATGGAATCTTGTCAAATGGTTGCTCCCCAAATATTACCAACACAACCTGTTAATATGACATAGCTCAGTTTATTACTTACTGTGGCAAAAAATAGCCCTTTATAAAGCTATAGCAGTGTCTTGGAAGGATACATAAGTCAAGAAGTTCCAGTAATCAGTTAGTTTTGGTGTCCCTTGGTTTATAAGCTACCTACTTCAGTCTAACATGTACTGTATCATAAGCATCACAAGATTTTTTCACAATAAGATTATGTGAATAATAGCCACCACATGCCAGTGAAAAGATAAAGCCTTGCCTAGGTGTCTTTCACTTACCCTTAAATACTTTTTCCTACATCTTTGTACATCCTTAGCTTCTGAAGGTAACCTAGCTGTGCTGTGTCTCTTCCAAATGCCATGCCAGGCCTAGGTAGAAAAGACAGGTATCAGGGTTACTGCTTTTTTACTCTAAAGTAAAAGAAATAATTAAAATTACCATTCCTTTAGAGTGGTAAATACTGGCTAAAGAGAATTCAGAAGTGAATAACCTCTTAATTGCTTAAATAGCCACCTCCCCAGGGAAATCTTAGATCCTTCACCTTGAATTAGGGATCCTTCCTATGTTCTCTCATTGGTTTTGAAACTATACATTATCAATTTTATTACTATAATCCTGTCTGTCCTTCCTCATATCACTTTTCAGTCTGTTAGTCCTTCAAAGAGAAATATGTCCAATAAGGCTCAGTATCCATAATGTCAAGAAATGCTGCTTGAATGAATGAATGAAAGAACAAATGAAGTAATTCATACTGACGTGCTGGGAAGAAAAGACTTTCCTTCACCCTCCTAGGTTCTTTCAGATGGCCTAATAATTAAATCTACATGAGACAGATTAACAACAAAAAAACCCCAAATTTGATTGCATATGTATGCATAGAAACCTCACACATATGAGAATCAAGTCAGAGGCCCCACATACACGAGAGGTTCAAAGACAAAAAGGGAAAACGAGGCCTATATGGCTAAGAATGTGGAAAGGTGCTGGGAGCTTCAGAGGGGAGGAAGGTCTTTGCAGGATAATAAGAAGAGCAAATGTCACTGATTAGTAGTTTTCACTACCATATAGACAGATCAAAAAAGGTTATTTTTGGTGACAATCTTTTATGGATAGGGCCCCAAATTTAAAAATACCTCTAGTAATAGGAAGGTGGGAGGCCATATCCAAATGTTTCCAGATAGTCTCAAATTATTAGGCTCATCCTGGTGGGACAGTAAAAAACATGGTTCTCAAAATATTAAAAATGATTTTTGTGTAGAAATAGTGATTACATATCAAATTTTTAGTTACTTAGTATTTGAGAATCAGCAGAAAGACAAGACAGGATTTGAAGATGAGGGACTGATGAATCCAATTTGGGAAAGAAGGTTGAATTTAAAATATCAAGTTAGATAAAACGAGTCAACTTTTTACAATGACACTAAAACCTTCGGGGTGATTACTTTCTTAATAAGTCAAAAAATCACCACTTAGAACTTGTCCACAAATTAATCTCAAAAGCTAAATGGCTCTATGAGATTTAGAATTTTCTCACTATTACTTAAACAAAGTCCATTCTGTATTTTCTGAGAACTGGAAAATTACAAGACAACCTTATGAGAAAACCTACTAGAACAATGGTACACATAGTTCTGCTCTGTGAACCATCACCAGTCTACTAAGAGGCAGAGAGCTCATGCCAGAATGCAAATCAGGTATATCTCTAGGCATACTATTTTATTCAGCTAGCATTTTCTTCCTAGCCAGACATTACTGAAAAAGATTTTCATTCTGCTCCAAAAATCCTCATCCCATTGTGAACCAAATTTTTTATGGACACATGGTAGAGGTGAGAGTACTTTTCAAGAATCATTTGCTTATTCTCAGTCCCAATATGCTTCTGAAAGCTTTCTTATTTTTTCTTGGAGATTGAATGTGAAGAAAGAGCTTTATTAGACCTCAGATTACCTGGTGGTGAATTATAAATAGAAGCAAACTAAAACAACTGGATCATAACCTCTCTTTTCCCTAAGAATCACCTCAGTTCCTTTAAGAGAAATTCAGTACTAATGTAGTGGTTTGAATGGTATCCCCGGCAAGGATAAGTCTACACCCTAATCACTTAAAGAAACCTGTTAATGTTATCTTATGTGGAAAAAGTGTCATTGCAGATGTACTTAAGGTAAGGATCTTGAGATAAGGACATCATTTTAGATTGTTCTGGTAGGCCCCAAATCCAAATACAAGTGTCCTTAGACACACAGAAGAGAAAACAGACACAGAAGAGAAGGCAATGTGAAGACAGGCGATTGGAGTTTGGCCTCAAGTCAGGGAACTGCAACCACCAGAAGTTGCAAAAGGAAAGAACAGATTTGACCCTTTGGATTTCAGACTTCTAGACTCTAGACTGTGAGACAATACATTTTTGTCGTTTTAAGTCACAAAGTGTGTGGTATTTTGTTACGGCAACTGGCAGAAATTAATTCAACTGCTTTTACAGGTTTTGTGGAATCTAAAGCTCTGTGTAAATCAACAAGAAAAGCATTAACAACAGCCATGTTAGACAACTTCAATCTCTCCCTCCTGTCCCTGCTCCTCACTGTGTAAAAAGACACAGTGTGTTTATATGGACGTCTTATTACATTCCTTAAATAAATCTCAATTTCACTTTTATAAATGGCTCATTGTTTCTTATGGTGACATTAATTTGTGAGTCCTACATAAAGAACATTTCTATTATTACAGATTTCTCATACCAAAATGAAACACTAAGAATGACCAGCATAGGCAAGACTGAAATCTGATAGGTTAAATTTAATAATATCAAGTTGCCATTTTGTAGTTCAAAAATGGTTGCATAGTGGTATTTTCACATGGTTCAACTTAAGTGATCAGTAGGAATTATTCAAGGGATAAAATAAATTATGATCTGTAAACACTTGATATTTTGATTATGATTCCCTTCCTTTAATGGGTTTTGTCAAGACTTTTCAGTGGTTTAGAGTACAATTCTTCAGCAGTGCCAGTGTCTTCTATGAATAAATCATACACTTCACAACACACTACACAGAGGAGAAATAGAGCAACAGATAAAATAAGCTACAGAACCATTAGAGATGCCTGTTTTTGTTCATAAGTTCTCATCACTGACTGATTTAATTTTCCCTTGGCCAAAATGATCCTTATTCTGGTGATGTTCTAAAATAAAGCCATAAACATTGGTGCATGTTCAAACACAAGTGTGGTCTGGTTCATTACAAAGTGTATACCAGCTGACAATATACACTCAGCTGGTTGTTTTATGTATGATTCAGAAGCAAGATATAAACACGAATCATAGTAAGGAAAACAACTTGAGATAGTTTTCTTTCTGGAATACTAAAGCACTGCCATCCATAGGCCATTTTCAAGAAAATTTCTGCATATTATGCACTTGCTGTTCAAGAGTGTTTTAACTTCCACATATTTGTGAATTTTCCAGTTTTCCTTCTGGTGTTGCTTGCTAGTTTTATGCCACTGTGATCAGAGAAGAACTTGGTGTGAATTTAATCTTCTTAAATTTCTTAAGACTTGTTTTGTGACATGTGTTCTTTCCTGAAAACATTTTTTGTGCACTTAAGAAGAATATGTACTCTGCTGTTGTATTGTGTTATGTTCTGTATATATGTCAGGTTCAATTTTTTGAGTTTATACTATTGTTCAAGTCCCCTGTTTCCTAATTGTTCTTGTAACTGGTTGTTCTACCCATTATTAAGGTGAAACATTGAATCTAGTATTATTGTGTTACTGTCTGTTTATCTCTTCAATTCTGTCAATGTATTCATAATTTATTTGGTGCTCTAATATTAGGTGCATATATACTTATAATTGTCATAACTTCCCATTGAATTCTTGCATTCCAGGCATAGAAAACTAACTGCTATACAAGGAAAGGGTAGAATAGTTTCTGATGCAACTGAGAAAATACTTGTGACCCTGTTCTTTAATTTTTTTAAATCAAATGCTAGTTTAGCATGCATGATATCCAGTCATCTTTTGTTCTATTTTTTTTTAGTATCTATGAAACTTTTTTTAAAAAATAATATGTTTTTATTGATTTTAGAAGAGAGATATAGAAACATCAATGATGAGAGAGAGTCACTGATAAGCTGCCTTCTGCACGCCCCTTAATGGGGATCAAGCTCACAACCCCAGCATGTGCCCTGGACGGAAACCAAACTATGATCTTCTGGTTCATGAATTGATGCTCAACCACTGAGCCATGCCAGCCGGGCTCATGAATGTTTAATTTCACTTAAAGTCTCCAAAACAACATCCATACATACAAACACACACAGCAGCAAGCTTCAATGAAAGTTTGGGTGGTGAGAAAGGTTATGTCATTGCCCTACACAGATAATAATTTATAAATTTCATAGGGTTTCTTATTCTACAAGTGGTAGAAAACCTCATATAAGATTCCTCACTATCTCTATTTTGAAGAAGATCTTGTCTTTTAGACTTTGCTACAGTGAGAATTTTGTTAATTTATTAAGCAGAATAGGTTGCCAACTCTTTATATTGTTATCTTCACATATTACTTACCAGACATTGATTATAAATCTTTTTTTCCCTAAGGGAAATATAACATTTTTGAAACACTTGTGTTTCTCTGGAGTTAAGTAAATGCTAGGTCAGATGAATGGTGGTATAATTCCCTGAAAAGAGCTCTGAGAGAGAAGCAATGATTTACTTTAGGACTTAAAGAAAATTGAGTTACACGGGAACAACCAGATGAAAATGTCCAGTGGGTAGAAGGATTTATAGCCCTGAAGCAGGTCTATGTTTGAAGTAAAGATAGATTCAGACAAAAGGCCATGTTTGGCCTTTTTGAGTACATCTTTCCTGTTCCTAAATGTAACTTTTTAAATAATTTTTCTGTTACCATGCTTACATTATTCTGTAATGTGCATTTTTATGACTTTTTCTTTTTTTAAAGATTTTTTAATTGATTTTTTAGAGAGAAAAGAAAGGAGAGGAGAGACAGAGAAACATTGATGTAAGAATGAAACATTGATCAATCGACTGCCTCCTCCACACCCTCTACTGAGGACTGAGCCCGAAGCCGGGGCATGTGCCTTGATCTGGAATCAAACCAGCAACCTTGGATGATGCACAACCAACTGAGTCACACTAACCAGGGCATGATTTTCTCTTTTATGTTAGGAATTTGAAATTTCACTGTAATAGAAACAAATGTAATTGCAGTCTAAGGAATTGACCTGGACATTTACAGCTCACTAATCGCTTCATATAAATCCTTTCACTTCTCCAAATCAAACACTGCCCTCCACTTAGTTCTAACTTTAGTTCTTCACTTTAAAATTAACCTTCTCAGCTAGTAACTCAGTAGGGTAAAAGAAGTGATGCTTAATAAGGTCTTACATAGATTTTTAAGGATCAGAGTTGACTGTGAAAACTACTCCATCAAAAATTTTCTGGATAAAATTGTATCTTTTATAATTTCTTAAATAACTTTTTGGGTTTTCAAAAAATCACTATGCAGACATTTAAATAGATTCAAAATTGATCATAGTTCATATTTTGATATTAATTTACACTTTAGAAGCATTTAACAGTTCATCAAACAGTTTACCTTTGTTGGATTATAGTGGATAAATAGTGACTATGCATAAGAAAGAAAATGAAGAAATAAGGGTGAACTTTTAAAAATTATTTTCAGTCTGAAAATGGTATCAGTGGGATAGTCAAACAATTGGTTAACTATTGAAGTATGGTAAATTAGCAAGCATTTTATGCTTAAGACTGATAAATTGGTCTATTTTTCTATACAAAATGATGAAAATTTATACTTTGTTTTACAGAACAATTAATTGTATTTAGGTATGTTATTTCAATACTAATATCTTTTTTAAATAGTATGATATTTGGGGTACTCAGTGTGAATATGATAGGCAGAATCACCATAAAATAAAATGAACTTTTAATTACAACAGCAATAAATGTATCACTTGCATTGTTACTAATATATTTTAAGTATCAAAGAAATCTTTGTTTCTTTACTTAACATTTACTAGTCATTTATTTCATTGACTAGATAATTATCATAACTATCAATTTAACTTTAAATAAAATTTTAGAAGATGGCAACCCAAATATGTGATATGGATGTTTTACATTTACTTAAGAAAAATACATTTCAAGACTGATATTTTTCCAAAAGCAGTAGATTTTATTTTACACTTTTTCTAACTGTTTATTTTCAGATTTACCTAAAGCAACTATAGTAATTTCCTGAAGGCTGTTAAGTTCCTCAAAATGGTATTTCATAAATTATACATTAGGCAAATATTCTTTAATAACTCCCTTGCTATACATCAAACAAAGATAAAAAATCAGGACAAATATAAACTCAAAAGTAACAGGTTACTCACTTTTAAATTCAATGTGTGTCATGATCTCACTCATATGTGGAATCTAATGAACCAACTAAACTAACTAAATGGATCCAGAGGCATGGAAACATGGAACAGACTGACAGATCTCAGAGGGAAGGGAGAGGGGAATGGACAGAGATTAACCAAATAATTTATATGTATATATGCTTAATTCTTGGACACAAGCAATATTGGAGTGCTGCAGGAAATGTGGGAAAGAGGGCAATAGGGGAAAATAAGAGACATCTGTAATACTCACCAGAATACAGATAAAAATAAAAAATAAATAAATAAAACGTGTTTATAACTCTCTCAAAAAAAAAAAAAAAAATCAGTGTATGTGGTGCTCTTATTGCTTAGCTCTAGATACTAAATATACTTCAAACTTTTAAAAATTCTTGGAAGTATTACTTTTTAAAAAAAGGGTTTTATTTAAACTAAACTCAGAGTTGTATATTAAAATTTGCAAATTTGCTTGTTTTAATACCCAACCTGCTGTCTCCTTATCCTATTATTTTTATCTACTCAGAATAGTTTTTTTTATTATTAATTACAATCTATTTTTCTGGTAATCTCTTACCTTTGGTGACAAGTTTTAAATCTAATAATTAATTGCTGGATGTGAATACAGATTTCCAATAGGTGGGAATCTGTCTAGAAATGCCTCAGATCCTGAACTTTAAACTGAAACTATTTTTATCTTCCAGGATTACAAATGTAAACACAAATACTCGATCATTGAAAAACAAAATAAATTAAATTGAGAAAACATTTTCAGAGTCCAGATAACAGTAACAACTAAAATTTTCTGCCTGTCTCTAACTTGGAAATAACCTAGGACTCAAATCACTCAATTACAGTTTCATCCAGACTTAGCCCTGGGGTTCACAGTAACAGTTGTGATTTAGTGCACTCTCTTGCTCAACATTTATTGAATCAGCTATATGATAAACACTCAATAGGTTTGAGGAATATAGTGAACAAGTTATACAGTACCTGTCTTCAAGAAAGTCAATACTCTCTATGGGGATTCTAGTAAGTAAATAAATATAAAGCAGTGTGATAAGTCCTCTGCTCTCTGTAAGTATAAGGTGCTACATGAGCACATAGTGGGACACCAAATTCAGCCTGATCTTGGAAGATAAGGATTTTTACTGGCAATTATGTGTTAGTTGTGACCCACAGGATATAGATGAGTTAGCTAAGTGAAGGGAGGAATTAAGGGAGAAGAATACTTTAGTAGGAACATTATGCACAAAGACATAGATCTAACAGAGGTCATGGTGACTTCTGGAAAAAGAAGTTAATTCAATATCATTGAAAATAATTTGGGAGTTCCAAGATGGCAGCCTACAGGACCTGAGGGATGCTGCCAGCATGAGTGGGTGAGTGTATGTGCTGGAGTGTGTGCGTGGGTGTGAGTGGGGGGGGCACCTGTCAGTTATTGTGGGAGCTCCTTGGGAGTGCAGAAGCTGTGGCAGAGGAGTTACCACTGCTGCAGTGCTGTTCAGTCAGGCCTTTTTCCAGATTGGAATTTGAGAGGGGCCATTTTAGAGAATCCGCAAGGCCTACCTTGGGAGGACCTCCAGGATACTGATGAGGAAACCGCCTGCCTAACCAGGATCTCACAGCCAGCTTGACTGGCTCCTTGACCTGGTGCACAGACCCTGCACCCAAGGCCAACTTGAAGGGTTCTCACTGCTGGCTTGCCTTTCTGCCTTCCTCTCTGCTTTGTCTGCTTGACAAGACCTTCCAAGGCTGCCTGCTGGTCCTCCTGACTCTTCCAGGCAGAGCCAGGGGCCTTCCTACCTACCTGGCCTACAGCCATGACATGCTGCACCTGGCCCTGCCATCCTGACCCAACTACTACCAAACACATAGGCCTGCCATCAGGACCTGGCTGATGGGCACAGGCCCCTGGGATTACCAGAAATGAGACCCTGATCATGCCCTGCAGTCTTGACCTGGTACACCTGGACAATAAGCACAATACAATGGGAAGACAAAGAAACGACACCCAACTGAAAGAAAAGGAGAAACTGCCAGAAAAAGAACTAGGTGAAATAGAGACAAAGTAACTTATCAGATCTAGAGTTCAAAATAATGGTTGTAAGGATGCTTAAGCAACTTAATTAGCACTTTAAAAAACTGCATAAGAATCTGTTGGAAATGAAGAATGACATAGCTAAAATAAAAAGTACACTGGAAGGAATAAACAATAGATTAGAAGAAACTGAGGACAGAATCAATGAATTAGAAAACAGGGTAGAAAAAAACACCTAATCAGAGCAGCAATTAGAAAAAAAAATTAAAAAGCAGGAAGACAGTTTAAGGGAGTTTTGGGACAACATGAAATGTAACAATATTCAAATCATAAGGGTGCAAGAAGGAGAAGAATCCAGCAAGAATTAGAGAATCTGTTTAAAGAAATAATGACAAAAAAGTTCCCTAACCTGGTGAAGGAAAAAGTCACTCAAGTTCAGGAAACACAGAGGGTCCCAATGAAAATGTACCCAAAAAGACCCACACCTAGACACATAATTAAAATGACACACATTAAAGATAAAGAAAGAATCTTAAGGGCAGCAGGAGAGCGAAAGTTACCTACATGGGAGCACCCGTTAGACTGACAGCTGATTTCTCAATAGAAACACTTCAGGCCAGGAGGGAGTGGCATGAAGTTGTCAAAGTAATGAAAAATAAGGGGACTGAACTCAAGAAAACTCTTTCCAGCAAGGCTATTATTCAAAACTGAAGATGAAATAAAGAACTTTGCAGACAAAATAGTCTAAGGAGTTCATTACTACCAAAAAGGAACTACAAGAAATGCTAAAGGAGCTGCTGTAGAGAAAGAGAGGAACACAGACATAAAGAAAGAATGGCAAGAAATAAGTACCTATCAATAATAACCTTAAATATAAATGGCTTAAATGCTCCAATCAAAAGAAATAGAGTAGCTGAATGGATAAGAAAACTTGACCCATATATATGCTGCCTACAAGAGACCCACCTCAGAACCAAGGTCTCACAGAGGACAAAAATGAAGGGATAGAAAATAAATTTCAATGCAAATGGAAATGAAACAAAAGCAGGGGTAGCAATATTCATATCTGACAAAGTAGACTTAAAAATGAAGACCATAACAGGAGACAATGATGGTAACTACATAATACTAAAGAGATCATCCAACAAGAGGATATAACCCTGAAAAATATATATACACCCAGTATAGGAGCACCCAAATATATAAAAAAAAACTTCTGGAGGACCTTAAGGGAGATGTTGACAGCAATACAGTTATAGTAGGAGACTTTAACATGCCACTGATATCACTGGATAGATCTTCTAAACAAAAAATCAACAAGGACGCAGTGATTCTAAACGACACACTAGATCAGATGGAATTAACTGACATTTACAGGACATTTCACCCCAAAGCTGCAGAATATACATTCTTCTCAAGTGCACATGGGACATTCTCAAAGATAGACCACATGTTAGGACATAAAACAAGTCTCTACACTTTCAAAAAGTTTGAAATTATATCAAGCATCTTCTAGATCACAATGGTATGAAATTAAAAATCAACTGCAATAAAAACACTAAAAAACATTCAAACACATGGAAGTTAAATAACATGTTATTAGCTAATTAATGGGTTATCAAAGAGATCAAGGAAGAGATCAAATACTTCTTAGAAGAAAATGAAAATGAACACACAACAACTCAAAATATATGGGACACAATGAAAGCAGTTTATGAGAGGGAAATTCATAGCATGACAGACCTACCTTAAAAACAAGAAAAGCTTCTAATAAATTATCTAACCCTACAACTTAAAGACTTAGAAAGGGAACAAGAAAAGTCCAAAGTACGTAGGAGGAACGCAATAGTAAAGATCAGAGCAGAAATAAATGACATGGAGACTAAAAAAACAATACAAAAGATCAATAAAACCAAGAGCTTGTTCTTTGAAAAGATAAATAAGATTGCTGCACCTTTAGCCAGACTTACCAAGAAGCAAAGAGAGAGAACCCAAATAAATAAAATCAGAAATGAAAGAGTCCATATAACAACTGACCCAGCAGAAGTACAAAGGATCATAAGAAAATATTATGAGCAACTGTATGCCAACAAACTGGACAACCTGGGTGAAATGGACAAATTCCTAGAAACATGTAATCTTCCAAAGCTGAATCAGGAAAATCAGAAAAGCTGAATAGCCTGAACACAACTAATGAAATTGAAGCAATAATCAAAAAACTCCCAGCAAACAAAAGTCTGGAACCAGATGGATTTATAGGTGAGTTTAACCAAACATTCAAAGAAGAAATTGCACCTATCCTCCTCAAACTATTCCAGAAAATTCAATAGGAGGAAAGACTCCCAAACTCTTTTTATGAGGCCAGTATTATCCTAATCCCAAAACCAGATAAAGGTATTACAAAGAAAGAAAATTACAGACCAATATCCTTAATGAACATAGATGCTAAAATCCTCAATAAAATATTAGCAAACCTGATCCAGCATTACATTAAGAAGATAATACATTATGACCAAGTGGGATTTATCCCAGGGATGCAAGGCTGGTATAATATTCACAAATCAATAAAGGTGATACATCACATAAACAAAATAGACAAAAATCATACGATACTATCAATAGATGCAGAAAAAGCTTTTGACAAAATCTAGCATACATTTTTGATAAAAACTCTCAGGAAGTTGGGAATAGAAGGAACATACCTCAAAATAATAAAGGCCATATATGATAAACCTACAGTTAATATCAAATTCAATGGTCAAAAGCTAAAATAATTTCCCTTAAAAACAGGAACAAGACAGGGTTGTCCACTTTCACCACTCTTATTCAACATAGTACTGGAAGTCCTAGCCACAGCCATCAGACAGAAAGAAACCACAAAAGGTGTCCAAATTGAAAAGGAGGAAGCAAAACTGTCATTATTTGCAGATGACATGATATTGTACATAGAAAACCCTAAAGATTCCATCAATGTATTATTAGATTTGATAAATGAATTTGGCAAGGTAGCTGGATACAAAATTAACATCTGGAAATTAATGGCATTTTTACATATCAACAATAAACTTTCAGAAAAAGAAACTAAAAAATCAATACCGCCTGCCAGGGGTGGTTTAGCCATTGAGCATTGACCTAGGATCCAGGAGATTGTGGTTCGATCCCCAGTCAGGGCACATGCAGGGTTGTGGGCTCAATCCTCAGTCAAGGGTATGCAGGAGACAGCCAATCAATGAGGACTCTTGTCACTGATGTTTCTATCTCTCTTTCTCACTCTCTCTTCCTCTCTCTGAAATCAATAAAGATATATTGAAAAAAAAAAGTACCATTTACTATTGCAACTAAAAAAATAAGATACCTAAGAATAAACTTAACTGAGGATGTACAAGACTTGTATTCAGAAAACTACAGGACATTGAAAAAAGAATTAGAGGAAGAAATAAACAAGTGGAAGACTATACCATGTTCATGGGCTGGAAGAATTAATATCATTACAATGTCCATACTACCCAAAGCAATCTATAGATTCAATGCAATTGCTATTAAAATACCAACAACATATTTCACAGAGCTAGAACAAATATTCCAAAAGTTTATATGGAACCCAAAAAGACCCCAAATAGCCACAGCTATCTTGAGAAAGAAAAACAGGGTTGGAGGGATTACTTTACCAGATATCAAACTATACTACAAAGCCATTGTAATCAAAATAGCCTAGTATTGATACAACAGACATATAGGCCAATGGAACAGAACAGAGTCTCCAGAAATAGACCCTAGCCATTATGATAAATTAATGTATAACAAAACAGGCAAAAGCATACATTGTAGTAAAGAAAGTCTCTTCAATAAATGGTGCTGGGAAAATTAGACAGCTACATGCAAAAAAGTGAAACTAGATCATGAACTTATTCCATACACAAGAATAAATTCAAAATGGATAAAAGACTTAAATATAAGTCATGAAACCATAAAAATCCTGGAAGAAAACATAAGCAGTAAAGTCACAGACATCTCACATAGTGGAATTTTCACTGATACATCTCCTAGGGCAAGAGAAACACAAGAAAATACAAATGGGACTACCTCAAAATACCAAGCTTCCTCACAGCAAAAGAAAACAACCTCAAAATACAAAGGAACCCCACTGTATGGGAGAACATATTTGCCAAGGATGTATCTGATAAGGGGCTAATTTCCAAAATGTACAAAGAACTCATACAACTCAACAAGAGGAAGACAAATAATCCAATTAAAAAATGGGCAAAAGACCTGAATAGACACTTCTCCAAAGAGGACATACAGATGGTCAAGAGGCATATGAAAAAATTCTCAGTGTTGCTAATTATCAGTGAGATGCAAATTAAAACAACAATGAGGTATCACTTCACACCTGTCCAAATGGCTACCATCAACAAATCAACAAATGACATGCGGGCGAAGATGTGGAGAAAAGGGGACTCTGGTACACTGGTGGTGGGAATGCAGACTGGTGCAGCCACTCTGGAAAACAGTATTGAGATCCCTTAAAAAATTAAAAATTGAACCACCTTTTGACCCAGTGATCCCACTTCTAGGAATAAATTTTAAGAATCCTGAAACACTAGCCATAAAGCCTATATTCATCCCTATGTTCATAGCAGCACAGTTTACAATTGCTAAGATCTGAAAACAACCCAGGTGCCTATCAGTAGATGAGTGGATAAAAACGCTGTGGGACATTTACAGCATAGAATACTATGCAGCTGTAAAGAAGGATCTCATACCCTTTGGGACAGTATGGATGGACCTGGAGAATATTATGCTAAGCAAAGTTAGCCAGGCAGAGAAAGAGAAACATCACATGATCTCACTTATATGTAGAATCTAAAGAACATAGTAAACTGATGAACAAAATAGACTCAGTGGCATAGAAGCATGGAACAGAGGGAAGGTGGGGGCAAGTGGGTGGGTGGGGAGCGATTAATCAAACTTATATGCATATATAGATATCCCATGGGCACAGACAATAGTGTGGTGAAGGCCTGGGGTGGGGAGTGGATAGGGTTTAGAAGGCGTTAATTTTGGAAAAAACGGACATCTGTAATATTTTCAACAATAAAGATAATTTTTAAAAAAATAATAATTATTTGAAGTGGATAATAAATGAAAAGAGCTAAGGACTGGTGTGTATTTCATTTTAAGAAAAATAAAAGATTTGAAGAGCTGTCATATTCATTTGGGGCTTTAAAAAGATTACTCTGACTGCATATGGAAAATGTATTTCCAAACATGAATATCAAATGTAAAGATTTTTCTTTGATTAAATTTGAGAGAAAAAATAAAGACAGCTATAAAAAATTGGGATCACTGGAGAAATTTGAATATGGACTATATTCTAGATTATAGTATTCTTTCAATGTTAAATTCTCAGAGCATGAGAATTATATTGTGGTTATGTAAGAGAATGTCCTATTTCTCAAAAATAAATGATGTACTATTTAGGGGAGAACCATCATTAAGTCTGTAACTAAATCCCAAATAATACAGGAAGGAGGGAAGGTGGGAGAGAGGAAGGATTGGAGAAAGACAAGGTGTTGGATATAGAGAAGGAAGGGGGGAGAGAGAAAGAGAGAGACAGAGAGGGCAAATGCACTAAATATTAACAATAGGTGAATTGAAGTGAAGAGAATGTAGATGTATATTGTACTATTCTTACACATTTTCTGTAGGTTTGAATTTTTTCAGAAGGTAAAATATAGTTCTAAGGAAAAAAGAGCAAAAAGTGAAATAAGAATGTATTAAAGGTGGTAAAAATAGAGAAGGCTATTCTAGTGATACAGGCATGGGATCATGGTATTTTTCTTTAGCCTGGGTGCTAAGGAATTAGCTCCAGGATTTGGTATGGCATCCCCCTCTCTACCCCACCCCAATCCCTTACAAACTACTTGGATTATTTTTCTCTTATGGTGCACTAAAAGCAAAAGTTACTTAAGAGATGATTTATCTTGAAACTAAAGAATACTTCTAACAATGAAAAATCTGTGTACCCAGCAGATGGGCTCCAGCTCAAGGTGACTCCATCAGCCTGTCTTTTCACCTGCTGCTATTGTCTCACAATTACTACATAGTTGTGAAAGGTTAAGCTTCTGTTCCCCATAATACAGTCAGGAAAATAAATGTGGGTCTGACATTGCAATTGTACCACCGGTGTCTCTATTGTGCAATTTTTTGAAAAGGGTCATTTTTGTTTGTTTGCTTCAGCAGAACAGGAAAGTTGTCCTATCTGGTCTTGGTAACTTGATCATTGATAAGTTCATACATATGCAGGTCCTGCTCTTCTGCTATAAGCAAGTAACACTTAGTGAATGACCTTTAGGCATTTGAGGAAATCTGATTTGTATCTCAAACTGGATATAAATTCATGTTAAAAATTCCAACAAGTTCAGTTTATAAATTTTATTAATACACTGCATACTATTTCGTGGAACAAGAATTTAGCCTAATAATGAATTACAAAAATCTGTTGTTACTAGTAAAAAGACAGGATAAACATACCATCCTAGACATTCAAAATTGCAACTGTGAAGCTTTTGTGTATGTGTGCGCTATGGGTGTACCAAAAACAGGTCTTATAGATTCTAGCAGCTTGCACTAAGGTTCTGCCAGTGGGTGAAATAATAATGAGCACTTATATAGCATTTTCTACCTGCCAGGCCTTCTCCTAAAAGCTTTACTTAAATAAATGAATACTTGTACAAACCTGTGATATTGATACTATTATTATATTTTTTAATTTACAGAGAAGGAAATTGAGTTTAAAAATTTTAATGTTACAGAGTAAGTGTTCAATTCTGACATCAAACCCAGGCAGTCTGGTTGCTGATCCATATTAGGAAGCAGGAAGTGACTTTGAGGGAGACTCAGGAGTTATAAGGGAAGGGTCGTAGAAATTACATTTCCAAAACTGGCTCTACTTATATCAATATTACATTTTACATGTATCTAAAATTATGTATCTAATAACAGTCCATGTGATAAGTATTCGACATTGGTAGTTCCAACTGTTAAAAATATTATGATGTGACTTGATAATTTGCTTGATGTCTTATACTTCTTTCCTACAGGCAAAAAATCATGTAATAGGTGATTTCTTCTTTTTTTTTTTTAACATATCTTTATTAATTTCAGAGTGAGAAAGGGAGAGGGAGAGAAAGATAGAAACATTATGATGAGAGAGAGTCATTGATTGGTTGCCTCCTGTACGTCCCTCACTGGAAATCGAGCCTGCAACCCAGGTATGTGCTTTGACGGGGAACTGACCATCGTCTCCTGGATCCTCGGTCAATGCTCAACTGCTGAGCCATGCCAGCTGGGCAGTAGGTGATTTTCTTAATGCTTAAAATTACGCTGTAAGCATATATGTCCTTCATCCCATCCTTGCCTGTTTTGAGCCAATTAACTTGTTCACTTACTGCAACAAACTATTAATTCAAATCTCAGATCTCTGACATCTCTTCAGTGAGATTTATTTTATTGAAGATTCAGAATTATTTAGTATAGGCTTATATTCTGATCTTTCTGAATAGTTTCCTGCAGAGAGTTGGTCTTTGGCTTGCACTAAATAATCATTTGCCACTGTTGATATTTTAGGGTTCATTGTAATAGAGCATAGTATTTATTGATGTCCATGTCTTTGAATACAAATAATCCATAAAAAAATGAAAACTGAATAATTCCACATTTCTGGAATGATTTTTCAGTTACATTATCATATTTTTTTACAGATATTTATGTAGTATTTAAAGTATGCAAACTAAGATATTATGTAAAGTTCATTAAACATAATTAGGTGTAACTTAAATAACATTGGATTATTTTAAATATAAATTTATTTTTAAGTTAAACTATTGCTATCAAAATGATTATCAGAGAGACTCATAACTCAATGTAATAGTTAATATAGCTTGTAAACTGAAAGAAATAAAAGCATAATATTGTCACTTTAATAATAACTTTTTATTCAACAAGAGCAAGAGATTCCACTATAAAGGCGTGTGAATGGCTTGTCTTTGCAAAACATAAAATAAAACATGATAAATACTAAAAAAGAAGCAGCATTGGATAATAGAGGAGAACCTACAAGTTGTATCCAAATTTACAGTGGGGAATCAGGAGAACGTCTCAGAAGGAATGACATGTACCTTGAGACCCAAAGTAGCTTGATTTTGGACCTATGCTTCAAAATTGTGCAAACTTATACCGCTTGAATTAACACAAAATAGTGAAGAAATAGATAAATGACTTGCATAGTGTCTGTGGAACGGGAATTAGAATCTTCTAATTTAATAGTCATACTCTTCAATTTATTTAGTTTGGGGATATTAAACCTTAGTTATATAGATCCTAACTGCTAAAAGTCTAAGATTATAAAAGCAAAATTTATGCAAATACTTGCATATAGAGTTCTAGCAAAAAATAAAAACTCATTTATACTAAGCAAGCAACCTATAATAGATTACTTTTGTCCAATTGAAACTGGATGAAAGTTTGTGCTCAATACTCTGTAAAAGATGAATGTCAGCAATTCTAGAAAAATTACGGGGAAAAAATCCACTGATTAGAACTTCGTCACAGAAAATTCCTCTTTTTTTATAGTCATAGTGGGCTAATATGTACTTGGAAGTCATAATTCTGCAATTATATGTAATAATTTAAATAGAAAACAGACAATGTTTTAATATATAAACTGTCATCTCTTCAGGGGAATAATGTCCCTAGGGAATCAGGAATAATCAAAGTTAGTTTCATAAGAGACAACTTATCCACTCTAGTGGTATTGTTAGTGGTAAAAATCTTGAGGCCGGATGAATTATTTCCTCTCTTTAGAGCTCCTATACCAGCACACCTCTGATTACAGAATAGGTGCTCAGGAAAAAGGAATGGATTCACAACTATATTAATTCTCACTAAGTTTCTAATGATGCAGTTTTCTCTTTAAGGTATTGAATTTTTGTGCTTCTATACATTGCTACCAATTTTAAAAGGAAAACAAGCGACATTTAGAAAATATAAGACTTGTATTTATTATTATTTTTATTGTTGACAGTATTACAGATGTCCCCCCATTCCCCCCCTTTTGCCCTCATCCACCCACCCCCACCCCACCCCAGGTCTTCACCACATTATTGTCTGTGTCTATGAGCTATTCATATATGCAAATATGTTCTTTGGTTAATCTCTTCTCATCTCCCCCATACCCCTTCCCTTTGAGATCCCTCAGTCTGTCCCATGCTTCTATGCCTCTGGACCTATTTTGTTCATCAGGTTTTTTTGTTCACTAGATTCCACATATCAGTGAAAGCATGTGATATTTGTTTCTCTGACTGGCTTATTTCACTTAACATAATGCTCTTTAAGTCTATCCATGCTGACCCAAAGGGTAAGAACTCTTTTTTTACACAGTATTCCATTGTGTACCACAGCTTTTTTATCCATTCATTTAATGATGGGTACTTGGGTTGTTTACAGATTTTAGCTAATCCTGTATCAAAATTACATATTTTCCAATCTGGTATAGTCATTGATCTCTCATTTCATTCTTTCTTCATTTTCCTCTAAGGAATGCTAACATTTTTTTGTTTCAATATTATATATTTGATACATACTATAATTATTTATGTATAGACATATATATGAGTGAATACATATTAGTATAATAGTAATATATTTTTGACAATTCAAACCTATAAAGATTATTTCAATGAACAAATTTTATGTCAAATAAATGTTCAGTGTTAATAAACATATTTTTAGACATCCAAGATGCAATTAGATTTCTTAAGACTGAACATGGGAGCCTGCTTTGTAAGTCCCCTCAACTCTTTTCCTTCAAATTCAATTATCTTTATTTTTTAGCAACCATCATTTATAGAAATAGTCTTTCATAATGTAAAACTAAACAAAAAGTGAATGAGAATAGGACATGAAATGTGAGCATAGTTAGCAATCAGAAGACTAACTAAAGGAATGTTAAAGATTCAAAAACATTGTAAAAATATACTTTTTAACTACTCAAACTTCCACACCATAGACATAGTCTTCCTGGAATTTACCCACTTTTGATTTATAAAGTAATAACTAGGCAGAAAGCAGAACAATCTAATTAAGAAGACTTAAAACCATGCACTTGCAATTTTATGATTTGGAGAAAGGAACATTTTTTCTTAATTTTCAGAAAATCAATAGCACTCTCACACTATTAACATTTGTAAATGTCTGTATCACTGAAGTAAATGTAAAAAAATGTCTAGAATCAGCTTAAAAATATAAAACTGAACTTTCACATATATAAGACAGTAGCACCTCTAATTATCCCTAGTACTCTTTTCTTTTTTTAAAAAAATAAATTTATTGGGGTGACATTGATTCTCAAAATCATACAGGTTTCAAGCATACAACTCTATAAAGCATCACCTGCACACTGCATTGTATGCCCATCACTCAAGCAAAGTCTCTCTTATCCCCACTTTCCCCCATTTTCCTACATCCATCTATCCCCACCCCCTTTCCCTCTAATATCACCACCCCAACCCCTTACAAACTACTTGGATTATTTTTTATCCTGTGGTGTACTAAAAGCAAAAGTTACTTAAGAGATGATTTATCTTGAAACTAAAGAATACTGCTAACAATTAAAACACTGTGTACCCAGCAGATGGGCTCCAGCTCAAGGTGACTCCATCAGCCTGTCATTTCACCTGCTGCTATCTTCTCATAATTACTACATAATTGTGAAAGGCTAAGCTTCTGTTCCCCATAATATAGTCAGAAAAATAAATGTGGAGCCCTGGCAGTGTGGCTCAATGGTGAACACTGACCATGAACTATGAGGTCCCCTGTTAGATTCCAGGTCAGGGCACATGACTGGGTTGGGGGCTCGATCCCCAGTTAGGGGGCATGCAGGAGACAGTCCATCGATGTCTCTTTCTTATCAATGTTTCTATCTCTCTATCCCTCTCCCTTCTCTGTCTATGGAAGTGCCTATGACCTAGTAATTCCACTCTTGGGATTATATCATAAGAAACCGGAAACACTAATTTGAAAAATATATGCACTCCTATGCTCATGGCACCACTATTTACAATAGCCAAGACTGAGTAGCAACCCTAGTGCCAAACAGTAGATGAATAGATAAAAAAGCAGTGGTACATTTACATAATGGAATACTACTCAGCCATATAAAAGAAGGAAATCTTACCTTTTGTGACTGCATGGATGGAACCCAAGAGTATTATGCTAAATAAAATAAGCCATTCAGAGAAAGACAATTACCATATGATTTCACTTATATGTGGAATCTAATGAACAAAATAAACTAACAAAATAGAAGCAGACTCATAGATACAAAGAACAATTTGACAGCTATCAGAGAGTAAGGGTTTTGGGGGTTGGGTGAAAAAGGTTAAGGGATTAATAAAAACAAAACAAAACAACCTCATAAACACAGAGAACAGTATGATGATTACCTGAGGGAAAGAGTGCGCAGGGAGGTAGAAGACAGTAAAGAAGGGGATAAATAGTGATGGAGGGAGAAGACATTGATGGGTGAACACACAATATGATATACAGATGACATTTTATAGGATTGTATAATTTAAAACTATATGATTTTATTAACCAATGCCAGCCCAATAAATTGAATAAAAATTAGAAAAAAGACACACAGAAGAAATTCAGTATATGACTTCAGACACACAGAATGTCATAAATACTATTATATGTGTTTCTAAAATTAAAAAAGGATAGGTCAGAGCAGAAACAACATTAAGTGGCTGATCACATGAGACCTTATCACTCTCTTTGAATGCATCTGCATGTGTGTGCACACTCCCTATATAATAACAATTATTAACTTAAAAAAATATATCATTATTGATTTCAGAGAGGAAAGGAGAGGGAGAGAGATTGAAACATCAATGATGAGAGAGTCATTGATCGGCTGCCTCCTGCATGCCCCCTGACTGGGGATCCAGCTCCCAACCCGGGCATGTGCCCTGACGGGAATCGAACCCCGATCACCTGGATCCTAGGTCAACGCTCAACCGCTGAGCCACACAGGCCTGGCACAATTATTAAATTTTTAAAAATCCTAAAATAATTATTTCTCTAACAGATATACCCTAAAGTAACCTTAAAATAGAAAATACAGTATAACTCTTGCCATAATATTCTACCTTTTAACATAAGGGGAATTCATGCAAAATGTCAAATGATATAGTATAAAGTGTTATCAGCACTTTGACCGATTTTCTGTCTTATTTTTCTTATGTCCCAATGTTGAAAAAAGGAATTTTTATGTTGTGAGCTACAAAAGAGGACATTTTTAGAATTGCTGAAATATTGCTGTACAGAGAGAATATCAAATCAAACAGAAATAATGTCACTAAAATATGTACCACATGTGCATCAATATATTGCCCTGGTTTGCATGACTGAATCTTACAGAGCACACTTCAGTAACCATGGGTTTTGAATACTAAGTCTGTGAGGATTAATTGCAATTTATTGAATATGTCAGTGAAGCAGAACTTCAGTAAATCAAGTCCAAGCAGTAGGTAGGTTACAGCATTTTTTTCCACGTTCTTTTAACCAAATGATGGTTTCTCCTTTCAATCAGTGAAACTTACAGGTAGTCCAGGAACTTGCTGCAGCAGAAGAGTAATGGTTGAAATACCAGATGATCCAGTTTTATGACCCTTAGCACAAAGATTAAACCCTCTCTTCCCAGCAATGCATAATTTCATGCTATTTCAGGGAGATTGACCCTGAACTGAACTGCTTCAGACTCTTCAGTTCAATCTGAATTTATAAAAGCTAGTGACAGTCTGCAGCATGTAATGGGGAAAAAAAATAATGGAAGGACAGCTGTTTGCTTTCACAACTCTGCCATTCATGTTAAGAGAGGAAAAGCTGTGGGGCTGTTGGATTCAAAAGAAAATGAGTTGGGATTTAACATTTGCAAAGAGAAAACCTTTTGTTGTGTACTGATTTGGAGTAAATTTCTGGCAGTGGAATCAAGGGTCAAATGTGGGACAGTTTTCCTTACAATGCAGAAAGGAGCATACTTTCTAGTCACTGACTGTGTTCTGTTTATTTGGCCACCTGAATTAATGTTATATATTATTTATCTTTCTTAAATTTAGTACAATTGGAAATATATAGGAAAATGGCTTAAAAGAGAGCAAACATAAAATTGCCAGTTTGGGAAATGAATATTTTAAATTTCTTACAGTTATACTGTTTACTTAAATTATTATATTGGAGAATATACTAAGTTTTTTGTATTTGGAATTAAAATATTATGTTAAGAAATTTGTAAGTATGTTTTAGGTGTGTGTATATGCATATATATGTGTGTGTGTATATATATATATATATATACACACACACACATATACATATATATACACATATATATAAAATTTCCCCTAGAAATGTATAATATGCAACACAATGTGACACAGATTTTATTAAAACTATCAACAATAAAATTTCACAATGATTATTATTGAACTTTATAACTTAAATCTATAAAATATGGCATTTAGAATTTTGGAGAAGATAAATTTAGAATGTTAAAATGTATATTACTCAAGTGGAACATGAAATTCTTTAAAGTTTTCTGGAAGATACAGCACTGTATGGCACAAATACAAAAACTTTGTCTCTTGATACCTAAGGACTTTGTTGTCAATCTCATTCTTATATATGAAGAGAGAAGAGTCTGAGGAGAAAAAATAGGTAGTCTTAAGATAGTGAAATGAATGTTCCATACTCTTGGGAATTAAAACCCCAAAATGTCCTGTCTGAAGCATCATTGTCTATATTCTGCATGAATATCTTTGAGACATCTTACAAAAAAACAGGTGTTTCTCAAATTACACTCTTCTGTTAATGACAAATTATTAAAATAAGCTGTTGATTTCCTTTTGAATCATAGCCATCTCTTATAGAAGCAAATATGCCAACTTTCTTGAATGTTTCCAGGGGTGGTAGATGACACCTTATCATGGAGCAAAACAAAGATGGTGAAACAGAGTTCTGCATGTGGCTCATCTACAACATATTCAACACATGAGGGCCAGTGGAAACTGCCAATATTAGAACAATCTATGTTAAGGTCTACCATGACTGGTATATAACAAACATATGCACTTAACAAAGCCTACAGTCTAAATAAAGCTACTAAATATACTACATAAATTAATGAATGTAATGAATCATAACATTAGTAATGTTAAGAAATAATAAATCAATGGATCACATGATATGTGCTGTGGGAACTTAAAGTTAGACAATATTTTCTTATTACAACAGTTCGAAAATCTTTATAGAATGAATGGGTTTCAACTGCCCCTTATAGGACATTTAGGAGTTCATATTTTCTTCATGTGAAATATTTCCAAATGAGTAATTTTTAGTGAGATGATCTAGATTATGTGAAGTTCTGAATCTCGTTTTATAGCAACTGTTAGCTGGGCTGTGTTAAAGGCACAGCCCACAAGTTGTCAATAACTTGACCAATACAGAACAATAGATATTGAAAGTGATACACTTTATCAGCTCATGTATTTTTGCAAAATTATAAAATATCATTTCAATTAGTATAAATGGCAACATTAGACAGAATTAACCTTTATTCACAGGGTTAGAACTTGGGGGGAAAGGAATTGAACTTTGACAATTTATATTAAATGGAATAAACGACTTCTTCATTTATTAATACAAAAGCCAACTAGTTCTAATTATTTTTCTCTTTCTTTCAAGGTAATATGAAGTTTTACATATTATGTGTCAGGGTAATATGAATCACAGGCATCTTTGCACTATAAAAAAAGTTAATATGGGTACAGAGGACACGTGTCATTTGACCTCAGGTTAGAAACATGGTCCAGACTTAGCCAGAGTTCCTCAGTTTACAGTGATTGGTGCAAGAGGAGATCACTTGATCCAAAGTGAGCTGATCACAATCCCTCAGTAAAAGTTGATATATGAAAGTAAGGGTAAAAGTTTCTCTCTTAATATGGAATCATAGGGGGTAAGGACCATGCAATACTAAATATGTCAGAAAACATTCTCTCTCTGTCTCTTGCATGGATACATGCACACACACCCAAATCTTATGGGAGAGATGGCAAAGGGGAGAGATGGAGATTTAACATAAAAAAATCCTGGGGGGAAAAAATCCTGGGGCAAATGGAGTTTTACACATTCTAAACTACAAACTCTAGGCACAACTGGTTTGCACTTATGTTCTGAATTCCCTAATACTCTTTCATCTTGAAAGCAACTTAAAAAAATTATATTCAAGGCTTCAAAACTTCTTTAGTGATAATGTTTTTTGGTGTTGTTTGTTTGTTTTTTAGGCATGTTTATAATCCAGATAACAAGATTTATAATTGAAACTCAAATCCAAAATTTACACACACACAAAACTGGAATTAAGTATACATGTATTACTAATAGACTAATCCATTTAAAAACCACTGCTTTTAACGCAGGCATGCTTGAACTTTTAAGAGATTGTTTTTCAAACCCCAAGTTAAATTGACATTTTCTCTTCACTTCTGAATGTCAAAGTTTTACTTTCATAGTATTTGCATCCAGCTTGCTTCATACTTTCATTTTTACATGCACAAACACACACCCTGAAGAGGCTTCAATTCTTTTCCAGCAAAATCAATATTTAAGGATATTATACATGGGTTATACATAATATACATGTATATAATATTCAGAATATAATGTATTTGTTTTAGCCACTTTCTGCTTCAAAATTTCTTAGAGATGGCATGTCATGTCTATATAGTCAGATTACTTAAATAGGTTCCTTAATACAAAATTCAGATGTAACTAATCATAAAATAACACCTTAATGAAGTGTTAAAATAAATATGGTCTGTGCATGTGAAAGAAAATCTCTCAGAAATAACAAGTACAGATATAGCAATTGGTTCAAATAAGGAAAATATTTGTCCACTATAAAATTTAAAAGTGCAGTGAGAATTACCTGGGCCTTTGAATGATGTTTTCAGTAGACAATTGTTTTAACATACTAATGATCTAAATCTAACTTATAATTAAAATGTTCTAAATGATAATTTACCTCTTTAAGCATAAGAATAATCTCAAATAAAACTTTCCAATTGAATAATTATTCAATTATTGCAGTACAAAAGTAAAAATCTACACACAAACACACACACACATGCACACACACACACACACATATATATGAATGGAAAAAATAGTAATGAAGAGATTAAACAAATGAACCATGTGCCAAACAAAAAGTTGACAAATATATGGATTTCTACAATGGAGTCTGGAAAGGAAAATCGGTATTAAAATCTTAAGCTACATATTTTTCAGTCACCTACAACTGGTTGTGATTTTTTGTTAACTACCTAAATGAAGGTAACATTATTGTTCTGTGTTTCTATATAAAATCCAGATAATCCGTTTTAGCTTGAGGTTTAGTATTTCATAAAGTAATAAATGAAATTACGATACAATATACTTTAGTGAAAAAGAATTTGTGTTTGCCTTCCATCACTTAGGCTCTAGTCAGGAATTCAAAAAGTGCTCTCGTATTTTCAACAAAGATCATTTTAATACAAGGAACTGGGTAAGCAGATGTTGAAATACTGAAAAAAATAACACATTGAGCTAATGCAAGAAGTAGCTACCATCCCTAAGATTAGGAGAAAAATAAAATAGTTGGGGGAATATTTTAGTGCCTTAGCAGTTAAAAGGAATGACCACCGGACCAGGCGTGGCTCAGCAGTTGAACATCGACAAAGGATCCAGGAGATCATGGTTGGATTCCTGGTCAGGGCACATGCTCAGGTTGTGGGCTTCATCCCCAGTCGGGGGGTGGGGGGGACGCGGGGGGGGGGGAAGAAGGCAGCTGATCAATGACTCTCTCATCATTGATGTTTCTCTCTCTTTCTTCCTCTCCCTTCCTCTCTTTGAAATCAATAAAGATATATATATATATTTTTTTTTTAAAAAAGGAAGGAGCACCTAGAAGGACAGCTAAGTCTTCCGTGGAGGGGCAGAGCTGGCAGGCTGGCTCTTAGGAGGGTTATGGCAAATTGGTTCTAGGATTAACAAAAAAGCCTGGCTGCTATAGTGGACTGCTGTTGCCAGAGCAGCAAGCCACTGCAAGGGCAACACTTACAGAACAGCAAGCAAAACAGAAAAAACAAATCCTTCCCTCTTTCTCATCACCCAGTCTCTGTAGTGCTTGTGATCTATAGAATTCGATAGGATTGCTGCAGACAAAGGGGAAATAGAACCTTTAGAACCTCAGTCCAGAATCACAAATGTTATTTTTGGTGCTGAGAAACAATAGCTTAATTACTGACACCTTTAGCTGTTTGGAATATTTTTAAAAAATCTTTATTTTTGAAAGTATTACAAATGTCTCCCCCCCCCATTGACTCCCTCCACCCCCCTCCTGCCCCCTCCCCACACTATTGTTTGTCCATGGGCTATGCATATAAGCATAGAAATTCTTTGGTTAATCTCTTCCAGCTACCCCGGCCCTTCCCTCAGAAATGGCCTGTTGCATGCTTCCGTGTTTCTGGATCTGTTTTGTTCATCAGTTTATTTTGTTCATTAGATTCCACATATAAGTGAGATCACGTGATACTTGTCTTTCTCTGACAGGTTTGTTTTGTTTAGCATAATACTCTTTAAACAGAATGTCAAGGAATAAAGATTCTTATAAACAAAATATTTCATGGCTATTGTTTTTATTTCTCTTTATTTTGTTAGATTAAGTTTTATTTAGTAATGTTTTTCTGCTTTACAAATTATTTCTGATGATAATTATGATTGGAATAGGTAGAATTCAACCAGCAAAGCAGAACTGCTAAGCCTGATAGGTGTTGGTTAAACATGGTAAGATTGTTGCTCTTTGCTTCTGTTGCTGGAGCTTGAGGCCCACAGGGTGGCAGATGAGAAGGACAGATGAATGTAAAGTGGTGAGAACAAAGACAAACTTAAACCCACAAACACGATCTGGAACCCTGGGTGCATCATGCTGGAAACCATCAGAATGGACTGGAACCCGTGGCTGTCCCGCAGGAGAAGCTGTCATCCTGACAGTACTGGGCACAGCCGAAGCCAGGAGTGAGCAAAGCTGAAGGAGGATCCATGGGGAGCGGCTGCAGGCCCGCTGCTGCCCCGCAGTGAGCGAGCCCCAGGTAAGTGACAAAGTGTGAGAGCTTCAAAAGCACCTGCTCCCACCCTCTGAGCGTAAAATCAGTAACTACCGTTTTACTACCGTTTTACTCCCGTCCTCCAAATCAGGGAGAAGTATTTACTGTATTTAAGAGATCATTAAAGAGTTTAAAAGCAGCACACATATACAGAAAAGGATTCCTTCAGAAAAGAAGTAGAAAATACATTTGGTGTCAAGAGTGTTCTAAATTGAGAGAGTTTTAAGAGAGTATATAAAATTTGACCTGAGAAAACTACTTCTAGTTACTTTAATAATAGGCCAAGAAAATATTTGAGATGTATCATTTTAATTGCTTTAAGACACTGTTTTGATCATTTACTATCCTGATTCAGTCAGAGATCAATACAAAAAGCATTTAATATAATTGCAAAAAAATAAACGTGATCTTACTTTATAACTACTTTGTACAATATCTATATAGTTTAATATTAAAATAAAATTATATATGTACACACACATATGTATACACTTCGCTTTTTACTTTAGATGCATTTTTAATTAGGTAAATATATTTGTATATATATATACATCAAGGGAAACACAAATATTTTTATAAAAATATTTTCCCCAGATGAGAATATGCAGGTGATGTTCCAAGACACATAAGTATTTTTTTTTAATGTTTGGTCTTATTACTTGTTATCTTTAGAGATCTATTTTAAGTAGCTCTTTGAACTGAAGCTTTTATAGAAAGCCCCCAAAAGACTCTTAAAAAACAATAAAATAACAGTTTCCTCTTCATGCAAGACTCTATAATTTTCTGTATTTTAAAACATTAAGCTCTAGTGACTGCACAGTCTCTGCATTATAAATACCTTGCTTTTTATTTTTTCTTTAAATCACTCAAATATACTCTTTTGAGTAAACACATTTACTCTGTAGTTTTCTTCTTTAACATGTATCCTGTATTCCATTCCTATACTACTTCAAGGCAAGCCTTCTGAGAATACAGAATATTCTAAACTTGATCCTAGCCCATTTTATTTCTGTACTTGTGTTCTAAGGAATATGATACAGTTTCTGGGCTTATCATCATCTCATTAAAAATTAGTAGGGGGAATGTTAAGAGGCCCACAACCTTACAAATGCAGGTCTAACTTTGTAATTTAAACATGCTTTGCATGTATGTATTATTTATTCCTGTTTGGTTTTACGTGTTGGCATATGCTCACTGACACTGCATTTAAAAGTTCTCTAAATTTTTTGGAAAAAAGAAAAGCAAATGATTTTACATATATATATTCCATGTGATGAGTAAATAAATACAATGTATATTTATATTTAAAATTTTCTTCATTCATTCATTCATTCATTCATTCATTTATGAACACTTAGCTTGTACCCATATCTTGGCCATTGTAAATAATACTTCAATAAACATGGGGCTGCAGATATCTGTTTGAGATAGTTCTTTTGTTTTCTATGGATATGTATACCCTGGAGTAGAATTGCTGAAACATAGAGTTGTTCTATTTTTAAATTTTTGAGGAATCTCCATTTTGTTTTTCATAGTGGCTACAACAATTTACCTTCTCATCAACAGTGCACCAGGGTTCTCTTTTCTCCACATCTTTGCTAACATTTGTTATTACCTCTTGTTTTTTCTATGGCAGCCATTCTAACAGGTGTGGAGTTATACATCATTGTGGCATTGTTTTCATTTTACTGAATATTAATGATGTTGAACACCTTTTTATGTATTTCTGGCCCTTGTATGTCTTCTTTGAAAAAAATTATCTGTTCCTTTTCTCTGCCCAATTTTTAATTGACTTTTTTTTTTCTGTTGAGTTGTATGAGTATCTTATATCCTTTGGTATTGATTCCTTACATATACATAATGTGCAAATATTTTTTCACATTCAGCAGGATGCTTTTTCAGTTTGTTCGTGGTTTCCTTTGCTGTGCAGAGGCTTTTAATTTAGATGTAATCCCTCTTATTTATTGTTGTTGCTGTTGCTTTTGGTCTGAAGTGAGCCTCACATCATTGATTGGAGAATTTAGTCCACTTACATTTAAAGTAATCATTAACATGTATGGACTTACTATTGCCATTTTGTTAATTTTTTTCTGGCTATTTTGTAATTACTTTGTTCTGTATTTTTTGTCTAGTTTTTGTAATTTGATGATTTTCTGTAGTGATATGCTTAGAATCCTTTTTCTTTATCCCAAAATTTTATTATGCACCCTGCATGGATAAACTAATGGTGGAGAATCTGGCAGATGTCATGTAGCACATTTGTGAAGTCAGGTAAGTCAGTACAAAATCAACTTCAATTGATGAAGAGTCAGGGGAGGCAGAGGGAACACTAGTCAATTAGCAAGGAGGTTTGATATAACTGTTTGGCAAAGCCTGACAGGAGGATTGGAAGGCATGGCAATGGAATCTCATAGCAGAGAAAATACAGTAATGGAAGAGCTTTGGCTCTGCTTTGTGCTGCAACATTTTAGATGTCTACAACTTTGGGCCAGTTATTTAAACTCTGTCTCAGTTCTATCAGCCACATTAATAATCGTAGTGGTGGTGATAATAGTAATTATACTAGGCACTCAGTATAAGAGGGTTGGGTTTCAAGGAAAATACTGTTTCCTGGGGAAAAGTTTTAAATGCATAAAAGAAGTGTAGTCATGAAGAGATGGGGGTCTGCAGAAATCCTACCAGATAAAAACAATGCAAGCAGTTTAATTGCTTGGACTAAAGATTTGTTCTCAAGAATAAGGGGGAGGGGGACTTGATCTCAGGAATAAGACAAAATCAAACTTCCTAGAATAAGGCCACACATTAAGGCTGAACTAACAGCGTATTGGCTAACTATAGCTCTAAGACTTCTCATTTTTAGTTTACTAAAATCCAACATTAACTGATAGCTTTGGATTACTAAACTAACCAATAGCTAATGAAGTTAAAACTGATCATCATGACTATGCACATTTGTCCAAAAATGTGCACCAAAATTACTGGCATGAGATAAATGAGTGATATATATAATAGATGATACCCGCTTTTCTGAGTGGAGGTCTTTGAGCAGATCTAGGTTGCCATTTGAAATCAGTGTTGTAAGCTTCTTATTTTTTCTTTATATCTGAACATTAAATTTCCTCTATATTTGCTTAATTGAATTATGAGCCTGTAAGTTCAAAATTCATTTAATAGAATTTCAGGAGTAGATGAATTTTTTTTGAGAGGTGGGAGAGGGGGAAGGGGAAACTTTCCACTACTAAAAATATCATAGTGAAATCATAGTTTGGGAATATCATTTCTTGAAGATTTAAAATTTTCTGGAAAAAAGGAATATAAGAAGTTTTACACAACATTGCTTTTCTTAAAATACTGCTAAAGAAAATATAAATAAGGAATATATGTTAGATAATAATACAGCATCAATGCCAATTGTGCTGTGGCTATGTGTAAGACTATTCTGTTTTTTAGGAAATACACATGAAGTACAAAGGGACAAAGGGCATGATGCCTGCAACTTTCTCTTAAACACTTTGGAAAATGTGGAGGGGTGAAGGGCAGGTAAAAAGAATGAATAATAAAGCAAATATATATATAAATTTTACTGCTTCTGGAATGTAGAAAAAGGATACACTGGTATTATTTGTACTATATTTATGACTTTTCTGTTCTGAACCTATTTCAAAATAAAAAGTCCTATTCAACCCTAGTTTCACGATGTTACACTGACTTTATTACAAATAGTATGAAAATAGATGTAAGACTTGAAGAAGGCAGTATCAGTCAACATATTAATTATTTATGGCATGTTTACTTTAGTGTAGGAGCCTGTGTACTATATTCTAATATTCTAATGGCAGCGTGCCGCATGTAAGTTAAAGTTCTTTTTGAATCCCATGAGCTTAATATTTACTTTTTTAATTTCCATTGAATTTATTGGGGTGACATTGGTTAATAAAATTATATAGGTTTCAGGTGTACAGTTCTATAATATATCATCTGTATATTGTATTGTGTGTTCACCACCCCAAGTCAAGCCTCCTTCCGTCGCTGTTTATCCCCCGTCACCCTCTTCTACCTCCCCCACACCCTTCCCTCTGGCAAACATCATGCTGTTGTCTGTGTTTGTGTTGTGTGTTTTCTTCATCACTTAACACCTTCATCTTTTTCACCCAGCCCCGAACCTCCATGCCATCTGACAGCTGTCAGTCTGTTTTCTATCTATGAGTCTGTGTCTATTTTTGTTAGTTCATTTTGTTCATTAGAATCCACATATGAGTGTAATCATATGGTGCTTGTCTTTCTCTGATTGGATTATTTCACTTAGCATAATGCTCTTCAGATCCAACCATACTGTCAAAAACCATAAGATTTCCTTCCTTTTTAGGGCTCCACAGTATTCTGTTGCTTAAATGCACTGTGGCTTTTTTATCTATTCACCTACTGATGGACACTTGGGTTACCTCCAAATCTTGGCTATTGTAAATAACACTGCAATGAACAGAGGGGTGCACATATTCTTTCGAATTAGTGTTTTGGGGTTTTTTTGGATATATTCCCAAGAGTGAAATCGCTGGGTCATAAGACAATTCCATTTTAATTTTTTGAGATAACTCCATACTGCTTTCCACAGTGGCTGCACCAATCTGCATGCCCACCAACAGTGCACAGGGATTCTCTTTTCTCCATACCCTCGCCAAAACTTTCTGAGGTTGATTTATTGATGATAGACATTCTGGCTCACAGGTGTGATGTGCTATCTTATTGTGGTTTTAATTTGCATCTTTCTGATGAATAGTGACATTGAGCATCCTTTCATATGTCTCTTGGCCATCTGTATGTCCTCTTTGGAGAAATGTTTATTCAGCTTCTTTGCCCGTTTTTTAATAAGGCTGTTTGTTTTTGGTGTTGAGTTGTATAAGTTCTTTATAAATATTGGATATTAACTCCTTATTAGATGTATCATTGGCAAATACATTCTCTCATTTTTGGGTTGTCTTTTCATGCTGTTGATGGTTTCCTTTGCTGTGCAAAAACATTCTGGTTAGATGTAGTACCATTTGTTGATTTTTTATTTTGTTTCCTTTGCTTGAGGCAATATATGAGAAAAAATATTACTACAAGAAATGCCCGAGATTTTACTGCCTTCTTCTAGATGTTTTCTTCTAGGATTTTTATCTTTTTGAGTCTAACATTTAAGTCTTTAATCCATTTGAGTTTATTCTTTTGTGTGGTGTAAGAAGGTCATCTAATTTCATTTTTTGCATATATCTGTTCAATATTCCTAACACCATTTATTGAATAAACTATCTTTACCCCATTGTATGTTTTTGCTTCCTTTGTCAAATATTAATTGACTATAAAGGTGTGAGTTTATTCCAGGGCTCTCTATTCTGTTCCATTATCTTATATGTCTGTTTTTATGCCAGCACCATGCTGTTTTGATTATATGGCCTTCCAGTATAGTTGATAATAGATAACATTGTTCTCCAAATTTGTTCTTTTTTCTCAAGATTTTTATGGTTATTTTGGATCTTTTGTGATTCCATATAAATTTTTGAATATTTGTTCTGTTTTGGCTTTGGTATCTTGATAAGAATTGCATTGAATCTATAGACTGCTTTGGCTAGTATGGACATTTTAACGATATTAATTCTTCCATCAATGAACACAGTATATGCTTCCACTTAGTAGTATCTGCTTCAATTTCTTTCTTCAGTGGCTTATCATTTTTTGAATACAGATCTTTTATGTCTTTGGTTAAATTTATTTTCAGGTGTTGTGTTTTTTTTTGATGTAATTGTAAATGGTATTTTTTTTTCTTAGTTTGACTTTAATTGAATTTTTCCTATTAAGGATATTGTCATTAGATGTCAATAAAAGAGCTTGTTAATTTAACAGAAAGAAAATAATATTCTCATATATTTTCCTCATTAAATTCACATTATTGGAATAAGGCTTGTTTGAAATGCACATAATTATTAATAGGAAAGATGCACACTTTAATTTTAAACTTTAACAACTCTGGTAATTTTTGTCTTCTGGAAATAATTTAGACATACTTGCATGAAATTCAGCTTTCATTGTAAAACTTATTAATGATCCTGTGACAAACACAAGATTATATAAAGCAAAGGTTATTGGAAAGAGACATATATTACTTCTTTATTTCTTTGCTACTATAACATTATTATGTGTCACATGCTACTATTTGATGTTAATTCAACTTAAATATATGTTAACAATATAATGTCCTCAATGAAAATGGCTATCCACAGAATGACTTTCTCAAGATAGTTTTATTTTATCTGGAAACCCCTTCCATTTATTTTTTCTCTCTACCCCTTCTTTTTTCTTTCTCATTTAAAACATTAGGCAATTATGTGGGACCCATTTAAGTATTTTTTTTTCCATAAAGGGAATAAAATGATATAAAATGAACCAAAATATTAAGTTAATTCATTACTTTATTTCTTTAGCACCTTAGTGCTTTTCAGTCTGCCTTCCATCCCCCTTATTCAGTGGAAACATTGCTTTAAGTCATGAAATCAAAAGTACTTTTCTTTGTCCCCATTTACTTTGATCTCTCAAATTCTTCAATGTAAGTTAATAAAAATAAAATGGCCTTACAATCAGTTTTATCATTATTGTTTGAATCCTGTACTTGAGCTTGCCATATAAATAATCTTGTTGGTATTTTGAAATATTTCTATACCTAAGTTTGCATCTGAATGATATGGATGCAATACTCCTCTTTTAGGCTTTTTGGAAGGACTAATGAAATAATGGATGCCAAAAAACAAGGGCTTAAAACTTTCAAAAAATTTAGTGTTATTTAAAAAGGAAATGCATCAGGCAAAGAGTGCTATAAGGGTTTGGAGGATGGTAATGCTTAGGAAGTTTCATTGGAAATGTGAATCTTTAGTTATTAAAAGCAAAGGGTTTGGTTAAGCTCAGATGAACAAAAGAATATATTCTATAAATAGCTGAGCAAGCCATATTCCAGAAATGTTAGACAGACCAGTCAGCTGAAACAGTTTCACAGAAAAACGTTGGGGGATGATTTAGAGATATTTGAATGTTTGAATGCTATATCAAGAAATTTAAACTTTATCATGAGACAAAGAAGAGCTATTGAGGTTTCCTTTTTGACAGATGGGCGACTTTACTGAAAGCAATGATTAATGTAGATTGGTTTAGAGAGGCATTGAGTAATACGATTTGAAGATTGGAAAGGAGTATCCAAAGGGAAACCAATTAATGGCTTAGCACAATTACACATGCATGACGTTATAAGAGTTTGTTTTTAGTATTTGCTGTGAGAAGCAACAATAAAAAATAACAAATTTGTTCCATGACACAAATTGACAAAATTATTATTTGGCTAAATATTTTGCATTTCAGAAAAGGGTGTTTCACAGACAATTTGGAGTATTTTTGTCTTGAGAGATTAGAAGGAAAAAATATTGTCAAAGAAAAAAATTATAGAAATCATGGTGGGGAAATGTACTTTTGGTTATATGAAAATTTGGTTGTAAAGACTAAGATTGGGTTGATATAACTGCAGAAAAATTCCCCCGAGACAGTTTGTCACATGAGCTTGGAACTTGAAATAAATAGCATGCAAAAAATACAGATTTTACACACACATAGAAACATATATATTTGTGTGTGCGTGTGTGTGTGTGTGTGTGTATTTGTGGCAGTGACTGAAACCTAAAATGTCAATGTTTACCTACTAGTTAGTGAGAGCTAGAGAAACTAGTAAATGCCAAAACTGAGACAGGTAGGATAGTCTGGATAGTACAATGTGACAAAGGCCAGACTAAGAAACAGTTTTAGGAGGAAATGGAGAAGTATGAACATGGTAACTTTCATTGAGTGTCTAGAATATTCCAAACACAAAGCTTAGCGCCCAGTATCTCATTTAATACATTTAACAATCCTGTAATATTTTGCATCCAACTACATATCCTGTAAGAGTTTTCTCCCATTGTTCAAGAATTTAGTCTAAACCCCAACTGAAGGCAAAAGGCATTAACTTTCCCCACTTGAAGTATAGTCACTATCAGTTGGAATAAGTCACATCCCAGCAGTATTGTTAAAAATTACTGTTTAGAAATCTAGTCCATTCTACCTACTCCAAGCAAGTCAATATAAGAAGAGAACTGTAATTAAAGATGCCACTGGCCTTTTGGTAAATGTGATGGTTATTAGCTATTTACCTTGCCTCCAAATGCCTAGAGAAATGGGCACCAAGGGAATCAGTCATACAGACAAGGGATGCCTAAAAGAAGTGAGAGTAGCATTTTGCTTCCAGTTAGGGTATCTGTTTGAGTCTCAAATTGATGACCTGTCTCTGCACTAACTGATCAGTGGAAATGGGAAATAGATGATGTATTGTTTCCTGGGGGATTGCCAGGAGTGGAAAAACTAGGATCTCCTCTACAGGTTCTGGTTCCTAAAAGGTACAGAAGATAAAAATGGGATTGTTGGCCAAAGAGGCTACATATGTTCAAGGCTCCAGCTTTGGTGGGGCACCCTCAGCATTGGGACAAAGAACACACGTCACAAGAGCGGTGAATATCACCAACGAGGTCAGCAAGGAGATGTGATGTGATAGATACATGCCTAAGGAAGATGCAAGAAAGTGACCCTCCCAGGGACTAAGTGAAGCCTGTAGGCACTGTCACTAGCCCCCTTTTAGTTGATAGCCACAGAAATAATCAGAATGTGATTACAGCCCGACAAGGAGAGAGATAAAAGTTTGCCCAATTGGAGATTTTATGTTTCACTCTACCCCCTACCTCTATTCTGACAACACTTTTGAGTGAAGAGCAGCATACAAGAATAGATCCAGCCTTTCATTTATACTTTGAGTGCTAAAATCAAGGAAGACCTAGTCAGCATAGGCAGAAGAGAGGAAAAGAGGTGGGAATTCAAGTTTATAAATTAATAGGACTTGCAAAATTATGGAATCTAGCCAAGATATCAGAAAGGACTCACTAACAACTGGATGAAAGTGGAGTCCAACATGGTATATTTAAAGTTAATTATTATAAGCATACCTCTGATATTTTACTAGATTTAATAGATGAGGAAGTGTTTCCATTTTCTTTATCACTGGGGCATTTTTCCATATGGCAGTTATACAATAATTTAATATTTTCAAGTGGCCATGATTAATAATACTTCCATTCTACGAAGCTGATGTTCTAGACCTCTAAATATTTACTTGGTGTATTAATTTGAATTACACATTTACAAAAAACTCTAACACTTTTTAAAATCTGACTGGATATTTAAAGTGGCTTAGATGCAGAAATAATGATAAATTATTTAAATGCCAAAGACCTGGCTTAATAAAACCTCCCTTTAACATTTACTAGCACCAACATCTATCTCTGTCACCAAGAAGGCCTTAATGTTTTCTTACTTCGACCACCCTTTAGACGGACCTCTTCTTGCCTCTAGGCTCCTGACTTTCCAGTTGCAGAAGCCATTATGTAATTCAGATGTTTTAACAGGGAGTTCTCTTGCCTCTCTTTTCTTAGAGTTATAGTTGTAAACAGTTTTTCTGTTCCTTTCAGATGCGAATCTTTTTAAAAGCCTCTTGCCAATTTTATAACCTGGGACTGTCTTTCTTAAGGGCCTGGGAGTCATACTTTTGAAATTTAATCCTCAAGAAAGATAGGATCCTATCTCCTAGTCTGGTGGAGGGAAGGAACTTAACTTCATTGGGGGCCATCTCCAGGCTGTAAAACTGCTTCTTGTTATGAAAATATAAAAAAGTTTAATTTCCTTTTAGGGTAAAGATAATTGGCTAACACAAGTGGCTTACGTTTACCCTCTTTTCACTCCCCATCTTGGGTCATTCATCCCAGCTCTTAAAAACCATCTAGTCCTTTGTTTAAGCAGAGTTAATCTTAGACTGAATCCTGGTCTCTTTCTCCTATTATAATAACCTTGAATAAAGTCTTTCTTGCCTGTTTCACTTTGCCAGTGCAATTTTTGCTTTGACACTGACATCCTCTTCTCTCTACTGTTCTCCAAATTATGAAGTAAAAAGAACATCAATACCTATCTGTATGTAAAGAATAGGTTCAGTCCCTCCCAGACTGATTCCAAAGAAACATTTAAAAATCTAAAAAACTTAATAAACTGATGAGCAGAATAGATTCAATGACATTGGAAACATGGATCAGACTAATGAATGTCAGAGGGAAGGAGGGGGGTGGAGGAGGTGAGAGAGTAACTAAAGAATTTATATGCATATATGCACAACCCAAGGACACGGACAATGGTGGGGAGAGGGACTGGGGAGGAGAGTGGGGCAGGGTGAAAGGGGTCAATGGAGAGAAAAAGGGACATCTGTAATTTTTTTTTCTTAAACATATCTTTATTGATCCCAGAATGAGGAAAGGGAGGGAGAGAGAGGCAGAAACATCAATGACGAGAGAGTCCTCATTGATCAGCTGCCTCCTGCACGTCCTGACTGGAAATAAAGTCTGCAACCTGGGCATGTGCCCGGACTGGGATTTGAACCGGAATTCCTGGGATCCTAGGCCAATGTTCAACTGCTGAGCCATGCCAACTGGGCCATCTGTAATATTTTGAACAAAAACAAATATAAATAAATAAATATAAATAAATAAATAAATAAATAAATAAATAAATAATAAATAAATGTAAAAAATACAATAAAATAAAAAAAAAAAAACACTAACAGTAAGAGGTGCCTATTCTATTACATATATATGTAAATATTAATATAAATTTAGAGAAAATATATTTTTGAAGGAAAAGGAACTGCTAGTTATTGTAATCTACCAAATGCTTAATACTGGATGCTTTATTCCAATAGTGCCATGAGTGTTTTCTTTCCCACAGCATATGTACAAGTGTTGATTTGACCATTAATATAGAGGCCCAAATATACACTCACTAGATCTAGACTCTCTCCCTTTGGGAGTGCACCAGGAGTTATGGCTTTACTAGAAAACCAACTTTTCTTTCTCCCTCCCCCCCTTCTTTCTTCCCTTCCTTCCTCCCACCCTCCCTTTCTCTTTTTTTTCAAGCCATGGGTATTTTAGATACTTGGCCGAGTCTTTTGCTGGCACTTTAAGTCCCTAGCTTTTCATTCTATCTTGAGCTCACTCCTCCAGTCCCTCAATTTTCCAACTACTACTCATTGCTCTAAAGGGAGGCAATATCTCTAAAAGGAGCCCCTTGTTCACTGACTAAGAATTGAGGAAAACACAAATAAGGATTGAGCATAATTGGTAAGTTTATTACAAGAATCTTGAATCTGAAAACAGAGCAAAGAGGAATTTATGACAGATAATATTAGTGTTAGGCAGTGTTCTAAATTTCTCATATGAATTATCTTCTTAAATTCCCACAGCTACCCTATGGAATAAGTACTATTATCAGGCCCATTTTTGCAGATGGCGATACTTAGGCACAAAGAGGTTAGCAGTGACTCTAGACTCAAAAACAGGCCATGTGACTCAAATGCTATCCAAGTGCCATATTCTTAGTTTTATTTTTTGGGAAGTTTCATACAGAATCCACTTCTGCCTTGCACTTAAAGTCAGTCCTTTGGGAAGGAACAAAAGCCAAGTACTCTTTCTGTCATTTGGAACATAGACAAACTCTTTGGTAGGAACAAATACTCCTTTAGGTACTTTCACCTCCCTCTCTTCCACACCATTCCACAGAACACCACTAATGGGCAGACAAAAGAGGTCGCTGGAGCATGGATCTGTTTTTTTGTCTAAAAGCCTATCTCGTTCAATTCCTCCCTTATTATCAGAGAAAATAGCCTAAAAATCCAACTGAATAAAGCATGGTCTTTCTCTCAGAAAGGTATGCAGTCCCTCATGTATTATTTCATTAGTGCTTTAAAGAGAATATTGATAGGGCAAAGTCAATATTTATAGGGTAAAAGTCTGTATCCAATTGAAATATCCACTAAAGTCCTTTAATATTGAGTTTGTTTGCATTCTTCCAGAAGAGGCCTTTAACTTGTTAGATAAATTTAATCATTATCTCCTGAGACTGACTCTTTTGTTTCTCAGGGTACACATTACAGTCATTCATCCCTACCAAAAAGGAAAAAAGTTCATGTACAGTGAAAAGAATTATAAACATTACCCAAACAAACAAACAAATGCCAAGGATAATAAAAAAGATACAATCGCACTATACCATTGTCTATTTCTTCTTAAAAAGAAAACATTTAAAAAAATTATCCAAAAGAATTTTTTGGTAGTTGGATACACATTCTTCATGTTAGAGGGTAAAAAAACCCCTAAAAAAAGAATGTATAATTGAGAAGGGAGCAAGAGAGAAACCACATTCAAATGCGCTCAGAGTTCACCTTCAGAGAAAGTTGACATATTAAATTTTAATTTTCAAACCTAGGAAAAGAGCAAACTTTATTCGAGTGGTTCTTTAGGTTATATTTTCTTTTTCTTTAAATAATTTGAGTTTCCAAAGTTGTTCACATTTATTTATAGCATTTATTCACTTTGTGTCCATAAACCTGGCACTTGGCAATTTCTTATTCAGTATTTCTACAAGTTGAGATGTTTGTGCACACTACTCTTTTCTATCTACACATCAATTTATAACATTAAAAGAAATTGTCAAACCAGGCACACCACCTCTCAAGTTTCCTCCAGCAGCTGACAAAAACATGTTTTCGCCAGCAGTTTAACATGGCCAACACCTGGTACACAGATTTTTGTACTTGAGATAACACAAAAAAAGCTAATATTATTGACAAGATTCTCACAGAATTACATAGAAGATAATCCTGAAAAAATCATAAGTGCACATGACTAGATGACTAAAATTTACTTTTAGACATGTCTGTATTGCTGTATCTAACTCATTAATGTAGGTAATAGTGAATAGTATGTCATTCTAGGTAAATCCTAGTGATAGGAGTATATGGGAAATGCTTTGTTGAGTAAGCACTACAATGATTTAATGAGTCAAACATCGATTATATATAACATATTAATAATAGATAAAGGTTAAAACTGGTTTCAAATCCATGCCTTCTACTTGTTTAACATCTTGAGCAAATTAGCTAATCTCTCTACACTCATTTGTAAAACAGAAAATAATAGCACTCTTCCCCTTCCAGCAGTGTTGTGAGGGTTATAAAAAAATTGTGCAAAGCATTTTACAATGTTAGAAACACAAAGAAACAACAAACATTAGCTATCATTATTATGACCGTTTCTCTACTATTATCACTATGATCCTAAATCTGGGAGCTAATTGTCTATAACTTTGGAATCTTCTTTGTCAATATTCTCATATACTCTTCTCTCCAGTAAATTGACTATTTCTTTCCTTCTCCAAGTCTCCAAACAAAACATACATACACATACGTGTTTCATGCATATCATCACACAATTGAATTAGAACTTCCAAATGAAACTTCAGATTCATTCAACCACTCATCTTGAAGTATCTTGGGAGATCATATAAGTTTTATTAGATATAATTTTCAAGATATATTTTATACTGAGTCCCTTAAATTCTTGATATTGAGAAGCAGAGAATGTCTCCCAACATCATAATTTTTATTTTAGTTTGTTCTAGAAATTCATTATTAGTTTGAAGTCTAAAATACTAAAAGGGCAGTGGCACTTTGGCTCCCAGTATGGCAGAGTGTGACCCTTTGAAAACCTTGCTCCAGATAACAACTACAACTCAGGATAAAACACACAAAAGAAAAAAACAATGGCAACAAAACAGAGGCTCTGAAGAGTGAACAAATTAAGGTACATTTTGGAGAGTAGTTCAAACTTGGAAGAAAAATCTCAGCAAAGGCTGAGTTTCCAGTGCTTTGAGTGTTGGCCATAATGATACTCAAAAGTAAGTTACAGTTACTAGAACTAAGAAGTAAATGTAGCTGTGAAGGTGAATTTTATGTGTCAGTTCGACTAGATTATGGGATTAAACATTATTTTTGTGTGTTTCTGTGAGGATGTTTCCAGTTGAGATTCACATTTGAATCTAAAGTGAGTAAAGCAGATTGCCATCCCCAATGTTGGTGGGCATCATCTGACCTACTGGGTGTTGGGAGCCGGTGATGTGTCTGGACATGGTCCAGCCACTTGAAGGTCTGGAGTCAGGGACTCGACCCTCCCCACAATTACCCTGGATATTGAGAGCCTGCTACAGGTCTCAACATGGTCCATGTAGCCTGAGGGCCTGGAGCCAAGGACTCAACCCTCCCCACAAGTTCCGGTTAGGAGCCAAAATATAGATAATTACCTAGGTCTGGGCTCATGCAGGAGGCAGGGTGTTTACTCTGAAACAGTGTTCATGCAGCCTTGAAGGAACTACTTTGTATCACCCTCACCTCATTACTAATTGTTTGTTACTCACTATATAATAAAGGCGTTGAAGCCATTTGGGGCTGCACCTCATTGGAGGGCAGTCCTCCTGATCCCATAACTGTGTTTGTCTCTTTAATTCCCACCATTCCAACTCAGGTTTGTTCATCTTTCAGGCTGGCTCCTGACAACTAGGTATCTGAATAGAACAAAATTATGAAAGAAGGAAAATTTGTTCTCTCTGACTGACTACTTGAGCTGGGACATCAGTCATTTGCCTTCAGGCTGGGACTCATATCATCAGCATTCTTGGTCTCTGACTTGCAGAGGACAGATTGTGGGACCTTCTCAACTTCTATATTGTGTGAGCCAAATTTTTATAATCAGACCCTTTTTATTTAAATCCTCACCTGAGGATATTTTTGTTTGTTTGTTTGTTTTTAGAGAGAGAGGAAAAAAGAGAGAAACATTAATGTGATAAAGAAACATCGATTAGTTGCCTCCCAGATGTGCCCTGACTAGGGATTAAACCCACAACCTAGGCATGTGGCCTGACAGGGAATCAAACCCACAGCCTTTTGGTGTGTGGGTCTACACTCCAACCAACTGAGCCACAGTGGTCAGGGTGTAATAACAGTCTTTATATGAAGATTTATATCCAACTGGATCTGTTTCTCTGGAGAACCCTAACTGATACAGTAGCATTGTTAAGGTAAAAGAAAATAAAGTCAATTGTATTTTGTATGCTATCAGTGAACAAATAGTAAGATATAAAAATTAATTTGCAATAGCATAAAAAACCTTAAAATTAGGAAAATATTTACAAAATATCTATTTTAAAATCTATAAAATATTGCTAATAGAAATTAAAGACCTAAATACATGAAGAGAGAGATACTGTGTTCATTAAGCAGAAAACTCAGTATTACTTAAATATTGATTCTCTCTTAACAGATCTATAGGTTGAAAGCAATTACCATAAAATTTCAAAAAGCTTTCTGAAAGAAATTGATAAGCTTATCATAACATTCATACTGAGATGAAAAAGATCTAAAAGCAAAAGTAATTTTATAAAAGAAAATAAAGTTTGATGACTTATATTAAATAATATAAAGTTACAATAATCAAAGCAGTGTGGTATTAGCATAACAAAGGACATATTGTTCAATTGAACAATACTGAGTACAGAAATAGATGTAAAAATACATTATCAAAAGATTTTTAAACAAGAATTCAAAGAAACCTTTTTCCAGGATATATTTCAAAAAATTTTGATGGAACAATTGGTTATCTGTATGGGGGGAAAAAATCAACCCTAACTTTGCAACATACACAAAGTTCACTCAAGAAAAAGAATAAACCTAAATGTAAATCTGAAAACTATAAAAATTTGACAAGAAAACTGAAGAGAAAAATCTTCATAGCCTTGGAGCAAGGAAAGATTTATTTGACAAGAATAATAAAATAAAATACTAAAAATTGGCCTTTATTAAAATGTGAAGTATTTTTCTTGAAAAGACATCATTAAGAAAATGAAAAGAAAGTCACAGAATAGGGGAAAATATTCAAAATACCATATCTTACAAATGACTTTTATCCATAATTTATAAAACTCTGACAATTGGAAAAAGATTTCAATAGAAAACCCTGTTCAAAAATAAGATATATGAATAGCAATTAAACAAATGAAAAGATGTTCACATAATTAGTCATCAAGGAAATGAAAATTTAAACCATAACATGATACCAATATATAGATATTAGAATGGCTAAAATTAAGAAGCATAAAAATATCATATTGTCAAGGACGTGGAATTATTGGTTTTCTCATATATCTCTGTAAAATGGGACAAGAATTTGGAAAAGTTTGACAGGTTGTTTTTTGTTTGTTTGTTTGTTTGTTTTAAATTAACTATAGAAACTGCTATGGGTTCCACTCATCCCATTGCACAAAAGAAATAAAATTATATGTCTACACAAAAATATGGACTAAGATGCTTATAGAAGCTTTTTAAATAATAAACAAAACCTAGTGAAAATGAAAATGTCAATGAATAAGTAAGAAAATAAAGTGTTGAATATTTGTGCAAAGAAACAAATGACTGATGAACTTGTCAACATAGATAAATCTCAAAATGATGCCAAGTAACAGAAGCCAAACACAAAAGAGTACATACCCATTTATAGAAAATGTTAAAAAGTCTAAACTAGTTTATAGGGATAAAAAAACAAATCAGTGGTTCCCTCTGTCAGGGGCAGAGAAACACTGGGACTGCAAAGGAGTAAGTATGTGCAGTCAGCCTCCAAGCCAACAAAAACTCCTGCTCCGCGTATCACACTCTTGTGGAATCCCCTCCCACAATGACCAGGTCTGTATGACCAATAGGCCATGGCAGAAGTTATGGTATGTAATTTCCAGATTAGAATATGAAAGTCTGCAGCTTTTCAGAAGCCATAGTCATTCACATTCTTCTCAGTCTATCCCTTAGGTCACTCACTCTAGGGGTAGTAAATTGCCACATCATGAGGAAATTCAGGCAATCTGTGGAGAGGCCACATAGCAAAGATCTGAGCTCACTTACCAACAGCCATATGGGTGAACCACCTTGGGCAGGGATAGCCCAGCATGAGTCAGCTTTCAGATGACTGGAGCTAGGTCAACATTTTGATAGTAACTTCCAGAGATTCTGGAACACTACCATCCAGCTAAGGTCCTCCTAAATTCCTAGCCCAAAGAAAGTGTGAGATAATAAATATTTGTTGTTTAAAGCCACTAAATTTTGGGATAGTTTGTTACACAGTAGTAAAGAACTAATACAGATTTTGGTAACGGAATTGGCATGCTACTGCTAACAAACTCTTAAAATGTGGGCACTGCTCTGCAACATGGAGTGGACAGTGAGGATATAACAAACACTTAGAGAGCCTTGAACACTTTATGCATTAAATTTGGACTTTGAGGAGGCTATCAGCGAGGACTTAAAGGAGAGTGAGAATCTTATTAGATACTAGAGGAAAGGAGATTACAGTGGCAGAGAGTTTAGAAAAGACTGTCACCTATGGTAGTGTACAAAATAGAAAATGTATCTAATTAAGCAGGTGATCCATCTTAATGTGGCTATAAATCTAATAAAATCTATCTTGTCCTTTCTTTGATCTTTTAGCTATATATAAATTTGAATTTATAGACCCCTGAAATATTTGGGGGATTCCCTAGGTTCCTCCCTCTTCAGCTAAAACCATTCCTTCACTGACAGTACATTTTATTTTTTTAAATGGTAGTAGAGAGGTCATAGAAAATCCACTGGAATGCATCAAAATGTCAGTGTCTAAATACTAAATACCCCACAGAAAATATACTAAGCTGATTTATGAGAATAACAACTCAACTTTCTTAGGCATGGTTTATTAAAAGATAAAGGGAATAATTAGGGCAAATTAAACACATTAAATTTATTAATATTTATTTCTTGGTGTATAAAGAACATATAAAAAATCTCTAAATAATGAAACTGAACTAGAACTTTGTGAAAAAGAAAGTAAAATTATATTTCTACACAAAACTATGGACAAAGATGTTTACAGAATATTTTTTAAAAATAAAGGAAAATAAATTAATTCTTATTCTGAACTCATTTATTTCAAATAAATGAAAATAATTAAAAAGATTAATCACATGCCCTGCCGGGAGTGGCTCAGCGGTTGAACGTCGACCTGGGATCCAGGCGATTGGGGTTTGATTCCCAGTCAGGGCACATGCCCAGGTTGCGGGCTCAATCAATGACTCTCTCATCATTGATGTTTCTATCTCTCTCTCCCTCTCCTCTCCTCTCTCTGAAATCAGTGAAGATATATTTAAAAAAAAAAAAAAAGATTAATCACAGCCCAAGTGCCCATCAGTAGATGAGTGGATAAAAAAGCTGTGGGACATTTACAGCATGGGATACTACGCAGCTGTAAAGAAGAAGAATCTTGTACCTTTTGGGACAGTATGGATGGACCTGGAGAAAATTATGCTAAGGGAAATAAGCCAGGCAGAGAAAGACAAACATCACATGATCTCACTTCTATGTGGAATCTAAAGAACTTAATAAACTGATGAACAGAATAGATTCAATGACATGGAAGCATAGATGAGGCTGATGAATGTCAGAGGGAGGGAGGAGGTGAGTGGGTGGAGGGGGAGAGAGTAACCAAAGAATTTATATGCGTATATGCACAACCCAAGGACACAGACAATGGTGGGGAGAGGGACTGGGGAGAGGGATGGGACAGGGTGGAACGGGTCATTGAGGAGAAAAAGGGACATCTGTAATATTTTAAACAAAAATAAAATAAATAAAAAAAGATTAATCACAAAATAACATTTCAGTTTTAGTTTTTTTTAACCTTTGTGCAGCTGTATATATTAATTGAATAAAGTCTTATAAACTCTAACGTTGTCATATTTATTTTGGTTCTCAGTGACAAGAGTATTAGGTTATTATCCTTACTTAGAGAAAGAGATTTTATACAATCATTTTCTTGAATGAATATGTCACAGTGAATACCACATAGAATTTAAATGGAATAATATTTATATAAGCTTGTAATATTTTATTTCTGACTATACAGAAAAGAAAGGTCACTGAGGTTGAACTTGCAAATAACTATATAATCATTATCACACAGGAAATGATTTGAGGAAAGGCAAGGATCAAGTTGCTATAAATTAAAATATACTTGGGTTTTCTATCATCTAAACTTAGAATTGAGTTAAGACTATTCACAAATATTGTGGAAGAAAAATGACTTATTGTACATGTTGTGTGCTTTGCATTTATTAAAGGAATCATATTCAAAATTACAGAGGTCTGACATTCTGCCTACTAGGATATCAAAGTAGATTTGGAAGTGACTTCAGACATGACCTTATGTTTAACACTCTTCTTCCAATATTCTTAAAGCAAGAATGGTTGTATGTGGCCAGACATATGAATACATTTCCTTTTTTCCCATTGTCCAGTAATAGCTTTGGAATTTTGCTCTCAGGCAAACTTTTCTGTGATGTAGGATTTCTCACCATTAATATCATTGACTGTGGCTAAATAGTTTTTGGATTTGAGGGGCTATCTGTGCAAAATAGAATGGTTAGCATCCCTATTCTCTATCCGTTAGATTCCAGTAGCACCCTCTATCCCATCGTCTCCCAGCTACTACAATCTAAAATATCTCCAGACTTTGTCTGATGCCCCTGGGGTGCAAATTCCTCTTCCTCCACTTGAGAATCATTGTTCTAGAGTAGAAAAGAGAAACATTAGGAAGAATGAGATGTGTCTGTTTTCCCAATGATACAGAAAATACAGGTTACTGAGGGTTTCACAACTGGACACTGAAGAGTTGGTTAGGACTGAATCTGAATATCAATATCAAGGAAATTTCTTGAGTAGGAAAATATTAATATTTTCCTTTTGTGCTTTTTTTTTTTTTTTCTATGAAGATTGGCACAAGATAAGGAGATTCTCCTGAGACTGGATAGATGGGATAGTTCAATTTATAAACTTTGAGAAACTATCTCAGTTTAGTTTGGTCCATGACTTGGACTGAATACATGGCAAGGAATTAATTATTTAGTAACTTTAAAATACTTCAATGATTTTCTTTACTAAAAGTCAGGTTTACTCCTATATCTTTATATATTACACAGCTATTCCCCAAAGTGATTTATGACACACGTCATGCATTTCCAGTTAGCTAGAGCAGACTGTATGCTCTCTGATGGCAGGAAATCTGTTTTGTCTGTGAATAACATACACTACTCTCCTCATGCTGTTAGGACTTCCAGGACCTTTCTTCCTTACTGCTCCTATATCGGGGTCAGGTAAAAGTAATCAATAGTGGCACTGTTTTCCTTTGATCCCTTCTCAGTTTCAGAATCCTCACTGCACAAAGAAATCTCTGTGAATATTTTGTAATTTGCCTATAAAATTATACTCTGTAATTTCTGGTACAAAAGATAATGATGGACAACGAATATTTGCATTGTTCTTTAAAAATAAAACATTTTAAAAACTCTTTTAAATTTAAGTCTCAAAAGAGCCTTGTGATTTATAAAAAGTCTTAATGTATTCCTACAAGTGAAGCTAAGGAAGGTTAAGTTCTTGTGACTAGCAACCTGCAAAAACAGTCCAAGGTACCTTTCTTTTACAAAAGAGCTTCCTAATCCTCACCTTTAAATAAGATCCAATTTAAAGCAGAATGAAACTATGATGTACTCTGTATGTTTCCTGTATGGTATTAAAAAGTCTCAATTATTTTACTGATTTGTTCACTGATTGAATGTTTGTCTCCAAACAGCTCTAAGGGCAGAGCCTTTGTCTAAATGAATGTGATTTATAAATTTTGACATATAACAAATCCATTTAAGTGAATTTCAGTGAATCAAAAATATCGAATCTTTCAGTTTTAACTAAGCAAGCCATTGGTATATAGCACCATCCTAATTGGAAACCAAGCAGTCTTACCTCAAGTTCTTAATTGTCCTGTTATGCTTAAAGAACTGCTGACATCAGGCTCTGCGATGGATAGTACCGCCCCGGGTCTAATTTGATGAGGGTCAAAGGAAAAACAAATGACAAGCAAGCTCTGCCTACAGTGCCGTCTCAGAGACAGGGAAGAGGCTGGATTCTGACTATAACCTCTCCCTCCCTGAAGTTACTGTGCAATCTGGCACAGCCTTTAGGGATTTTTGTCTGAATCCTTCAGAGAAATTGACTATCAGCAAAAACTACAAGAACTAACAAGTTAAAAAATGCACAGTTATGACATCAAAAACAAACCTAATAAAGAAAGAAAATTATGAGATGCTGAGAGCCCAAGAAGCTCTGCCTGGGATCTTAGGTAACAGAGCAACACCCAAGGAAGGGGAGAGGGTTTTATCCTATTCTCTGTGGAGAAAGCTGTATGCTTTGGCCCACATAGGGCTCTAGAGGACATGGTAGTGACATATTAGACATGTACACCTGTGAGTGGGCAGACACTAGTCTGTGCCTGCAGTGCTGGCGATAAATGACTTGGCAGCAGCAGTGACAGAAGAGGACAGCTTCAGCGCTGGCAGTAAGAGTTGGCGGAGCTGCTTGGAGGACAATGTGATCTGGGAGCCACAGCAAGACAGAGCAATGACACATGACTCAGGGCAGCAGAAAGATTGTATTCATATGTATATGTAATGCCCCTGAAAGACTTCACTTTCCTTTTTTCAGGATGATGTAGCTTTGAAAACAAAGGCTGGGAATAACTGAATTGATTTCTATTTCTTTGTTTTTTATCAGCACCCTAAGCAAACATGTGCAACTAATTGACTATTTTGATTGAACTGACAAAAGGAGCCTAATAAAAATCACATTAAAAGTGAATAAAGCTAATAGTTTCATTTCACTAATCAATTTCCCAGTCAAAATAGTCACTCTGGTGATATGTCCTTAGGCTGAAGAAAAATAATAGATCTTGATTGATTTCCATTTACTAATTCACATTATGAATTGAGAACCTATCTGCCCTTTCTAAGTTTTGAAAAGAGACTGGTGAGGAGATAGAAATGATGCTTGTTCTTACAAAATTTACATCCAAATGGAAAGCCAAGTAAATAAATAAAAAATTAGTTAGTTTCAGGTAAGGATGATTACAAAGCAAAAATAAAATTGGATGGCATGTTAGTGACTGGGAGGTGAGGTGTCTAGTTTGCAATGGGTTTAAGGGGGATATTCAAATTGGACCTAAATAATGCAATAGAGTCAGTCAAACAAAAATCTGGGGGAGATTTATTCTGCAGAGGAGGAGAGTTGAATGCAAAGGTTGAAAGCCTGGAAAAAGTTGGCATGTTCAAAAAAGAAAAGAGAAGTCAGTATGGTTGGAACTTAGTGAGACAGAGAAGGGAAAAAGATCATGTTGTAGAGTCAGGGGCATATTACACGAGACTCTGGAGGTCATAAGAAGCATAGAGTTCATTCTGAGTTTGATGGGAAGCCATCAAAGGCTTTGAAGCAGGGGAGTGATATGATTCTATTAGCTACTTTGTTTGGAGGCTGGATCTAGGGAGAAATGTACAATATTCAATTAAAAAAGTAGTGTGTCTCTAGAGTCCAACACTGAAGACTGTATAATTTATCCTATACTTCTCTTCTTGAGAAGATTATTACATTTATTCATTAATGTCAAGAGTTTAATGACAATATTATTGACTTTTTGAGAAAAAGAGAATTACTGTTATAACTATAATTTCTGATTTCAATATGTCTCATTTATAATATAATTATAGTGCAATAAAATCCAATCATAAGATAATATTTTACTAATTATAACAGTAATTATTGTGTCATTTATTTTAAGGTCATTAAGATAATTGCCTTTTTGAATTGAAGATATGTATAAAATCAGCCATCTATTACTTTATTATTAATTATTGACAAGAGAAAGCTAGTATTGCCTTCAAAAAATCTATGTATTTGTGATAAATATAAATGAAGGCAATTGTTTTCAATAATGTCTTTATAAATTAAGAGTTTTTCTGTATTTTAAACACTTGAATAATTTGTTCCACCAATTGTTGATTACTAACATCTATTTTTTCAATGTGAAATAAATAGACCAATGGCTGCTAGGTTAGAAAATTCTAGTTTTAATCTTTTTTTCTACAAATGTGGACACTTGAATAGCCATTTGTAATGAGAATATTTTGGTTTCTTTCCATATCCTAACAGAACAAAACACAGTTCTTTGCTCATAGTTGTAAATCAACATATGTCCGTGGTTATTATGCTGAGTAAAATTATTAAATTTTAATGTTCCTTTTTGTAGGCAGACCAAAGACACAAATCTTTCTTCTTTAGGTAACAGAACAATTTCAGGAGAGTAATTTCCATAAGAGTAAAATTCTAGATTCTTAAAAAATCAATTATTAAACAGCAAGTATTGTTTTTTATTATCTTTCAAATATGGAAAAACAACTTTTTAAGTTTATCAGTGTGTCTTAGAATTGCCTGTGTATTTTTTTTAATTGAAGTGACATTGGTTAACAGGATCAAATATGTTTCAAGTGTACATTTCAATGATACATTATCTGTATGTTGCATTGTGTACCCACTACCCAAAGTCAAATCATCTTCCATCACCATATATTTGACCCCTTTGCCCTTTACTATCCCCACCCCCTTCCCTCTGGTAACCACCATACAGATGTCTGTGTCTAAGAGTTTCAGATGTATATCCAACCTATGAGTGAAATCATGTGGTTTTTTGCCTTTTCTAACTGATTTATTTTGCTAAGCATAATATTCTTAAGGTCCATTCAAGTTGTAGCAAATGGCAGTATTTTATCATTTCTTATGGCTGAGTAGTATTCCATTGAATATTTGTGCCACATCTTCTTTATCCAGTCCTGAACCAAAGAGCACTTTGGTTGTCTCCATGTCTTGGCCACTGTGAATAATGCTGCAATGAACATAGGGGTGCATATATCTATGTGAATAAAAGTTTTCAAGTTTTTTGAGTAGATACCCAGGAGAGGGATTGCTGGGTTATACAGTAACTCTATTCTTAATTTTTTGAGGAGCCATCATACTGGTTTCCATTGTGACTATTCCGATCTACATTCCCACCAGCAGTGAATGAAGTTTCCTTTTTCTCCAAAACTCTCTGACACTTGTTATTACTTGTCTTGTTGATAACAGTCATTCTCACAAGTGTGAGGTGCTATCTCATTGTAGTCTTTATTTGCATTTCCCTAAAAGCTAGTGAAGTTAAACATCATTTCATATCTGTGTTGATCATTTGTATGCCTTCTTAGGAAAAGTGCCTGTCAAATCCTCTGCCCATTTATAATTTAAAAAAATTATTTATTGATTTGAGAGAGAAAGAGAGGAGACATCGATTTGTTGTTCCACTTACTTATGCATTCATTGGTTGATTTTTGTATGTGCTCTGACCAGGGATCAAACCTGCAACCTTGCTATACCAGGGAAGAAGCTCTAACCAACTGAACAACTAGCGAGTGCCCCATTTTTAAATCGGGATGTTTGCTTTGTGTTGTTTTGCTTCGTGTTGTTTAATGCCCCAATTTAAAACAATACAAATCGGGGCATAACATAAATAGATATAAATAGGCCCATTTTTAAATCAGGGCACTAAACAACACAAAGCAAAACAACACAAATCAGGGCACTAAACAACACAGTGCCCAGTTTTTAAAAATAGCCAGTGCTTAAAAAGTTCTCTATGACAGGACTCATAATTTTAGTACCTATGTTTTCTTCTATGTAATTTATTTTTTTAGATCTTATATTTAGGTCTTTGATCCATTTTGAATTGTTGTACATGGGGACAAACTATAATCTTTTCATTCTTTTGCATGTGGCTTTCCAATTTTCCCAGCATCACTTATTGAAGAAACTTTCTTTTCTCTGTTGTGCGGTTTTCACTCCTTTGTCAAAAATTATTTGCCCATATACGTGCGGTTTTATTTCTAGGCTCTCAATTCTCTTTCGCTGATCTGTGTGTCTGTTTCTGTGCCAATACCATGCTGTTTTGAGTACTGTAGCTCTGTAGTATAATTTGAAGTCAGATAGCATGATATCTCTGGATTTGTTCTTTTTCCTCAGGATTGCTTTGGCTATTCTAGGTTTTTTGTAGTTTCATACAAATATGATGATTTGGGGTTCTATTTCTTTTAAAATGACACTGGGATTTTGATGGGAATTACATTAAATATGTAACTTTGGGTAATATGGCCATTTTAACTATGTTGATTCTTCCAGTCCATGAACACAGGACATCTTTTAATTTCATTGTGTCTTTCTCAATCTCTTTTAATAATGCTTTGTAGTTTTCTGTATACAGGAACTTCACATCCTTTGTTAAGTTTATTCCCAGGTATTGTAGTCTTTTGGTTGCAACTGCAAAGGAACTAATTTTTTTAATTTATTTTTCTGAAGTCTCATTGCTAGTATATAGAAAAGCAGAGGATTTTTATACATTGATTTTGTATCCTGCAACTTTACTATATTTGTTTATTGTTTTTAATAATTTTTTTGGTGGAATCTTTAGGGTATTCTATATACAAAATCATGTCATCTGCAAAGAGTGACACTTTATTTTCCTTCCCAATTTGGATGCCTTTTATTTCTTTCTCTGGCTTAATTGCTCCAGCTAGGATTCCAGAACTATGTTGAATAAGAGTGGTGAGAGTGGGCATCCTAGTTTTGTTCCTGATTTTAGAATTAAAGCTTTCAGTTTTTCACCATTGAATATGATGTTGGCTGAGGGTTTGTCATATATGGCCTTTAACATGTTGAGGTACTTTCCTTCCATATCCATTTTATTGACTGTTTTAGTCATAAATGGATATCTTATCAAATGCTTTTTCTGCATCCATTCATAAGATCACATGATTTTACCTTTTTTTTGTTGTTATTGTGGTATATTACATTGATTTGAACCATTCTTGTGCCATTGGAATGAACCCCACTTGATCATGATGTATTATTTTTTTCATATATCATTGTATTCAATTTACTAGTATTTTGTTTAAGATTTTTGCATCTGTATTCATCAGAGATATTGGCCTGTAGGTTACTTTTCCTGTGTGTTATCCTTGTCAGGTTTCGGTATCAGGGTTATATTGGTCTCATAATATATGTTATGAAGTATTGCCTCTTCTTCAATTTTTTGGAAGAGTTTGAGAAGGATAGGTAGCAAACTTTATTTGGATGTTCAGTAAAATTCACTAGTGAAAACTCCTGAGCTTTTTGGAGGAGGGATGTTTTTGATGGTTGTTTCAGTTTCCTCACTGTTGATCCATCTATTTAGATTTTCAATTTCTTCATGATTTAGTCTAGGAAGGTTATATATTTCTAGGAACTTATCCATTTATTCTAGATTATTGAATTTGGTGCCAGATAGTCTTTCACAATATTCTAGTATCATCCTTTGTACATCTGTGGTGTTTTCTTTCATTTCTGATTTTGCTTATAGGAGTTTTTTCTTTTTTCCTTAGACATTCTAGTCAGGAGTTTGTCAATTTTATTAATGTTTTCAAAGAACAAGCTGTTTGTTGTATTAATTTTTTGTATAGTATTTTTGTCCTCTGTTTCATTCAATTCGGCTCTAGTTTTTATTATTTCCTTTCTTCTGCTGACTTTGAGTTGCTTTTGTTCTTTTTTTTTTTTTCCTTGTAGTTTAAGATGTAATGTTAAAGTGTTTACTCAGGATTTCTTTTGTTTTTTTGAGATAAGCCTGTAATGATACAAACTTCCCTCTTACTACTGCTTTTGCTGCATCCCAGAAGTTTTTATATTTCATATAGTCATTCTCATTTGTCTCTATATACCTTTGATCTCACCTTTTATTTCTTCTTTGATCCAGTCATTTTTTAGTAGTATGTTGTTTAATCTCCACACATGTCTGGGTTTATTTACTTCCTTTTTGCAGTTGATTTCTAATTTCAAAGCATTGTGGTCAGAGAATATTCCTGGTATAATTTCAATCATCTTGAATTTGTTGATGTCAGTTCTGTGACCCAATATACAGTCTATCCTAGAGAGTGTTCCATGTGCACTGGAGAAGAATGTATAATCTGATGTTCTGGGATGAAAGGCTCTGTAAATGTCAATTATGTCCATTTGGTCTAGTGTCATTTAAGGCTGATATTTCTTTATTGATTTTCTGTTTGGATGATGTATCTAGAGCTGTCAATATAGTATTAAGGCCTCCAATTATGATTGTATTTTGATCTGTTTCTCCCTTTAGTTCTGTGAATAGTTGCTTTATATATTTTGGTGCTCCGTAATTGGGTGCATTTATATTAAGAAGTGTTATGTCTTCTTGATGTAGTGTCCCCCTTATCATTATAAAATGTACATCTTTGTCTCTATTACATTTGTTATCTTGAAATTCGTTTTGTCAGACATAAGTATGGTTACACCTGCTTTTCGGTGGATGTTATTTTCATGGAGATTAATTTTCCACCCTTTCACTTTGAGTCTAACTTTGTCTTTGCAGCTTAGATGTGTCCCCTGAAGGCAGCATATAATTGGGTTTTGTTTTTTGATTCAGTTTGCTGCTCTGTGCATCTTTATTGGTGAATTCAGTAGATGTATATTTATGGTAACTATTGATGTATGGAATTTTCTGTAGCTATTTTATCTTTTGTTTTCTGGTAGCTCTGTGCGTCCACTGGTTCTTGTGTGTGTGTGTGTGTGTGTGTGTGTGTGTGTGTGTGTGTTGTTTCTCTTTGGTGGTATTCTATTTGTATTTTCTGTTTCCTCTTTCTTAAGTTATGTGTCTCAGTTTTGGGTTTTTCCTACGTGTTTACCATTAGCTTTATGAAAAAGGAAGTTTCATATATGCAGTAGTCCTTTTTCTTTTGAATGCATCTGATCTCCATCCTCCTTTGCAAAGTCAGACCTTTACTCACTCTCCTTTTAAGTTTTTGTTGTCACAAATTATCCCCGATTATGTTGTGAGTTTTCTGGTGATCTTACTCATAGTTTTGTGACCTTTTGTTTTTTGTTTCAGGTAGAGTAACCCCTCGAGTATTTCTTGCAATGGAGATTTTCTAATGATAAATTCCTTCAGCTTCTGTATGTCTGGAAAAACCTTTATTTCTCCTTCATATTTAAAGAATAACTGCTGGATATATTTTTTGACTGGTAATTTTACTGCTTCAATAGTTTGAATATTTGGTTCCACTCTCTTCTGGCTGAGAAGAGAAGAGTTTCTGCTGAGAAGTCCGATGATAATGGGTTTTTCATTATAGATTGCTTTCTTCTTTTCCCTTGCTGCCTTGAGAATTATTTTTTATCATAAAATTTTGACAGTTTTAATACAATGTGTCTTGGAGAAGACCTCTTGGGATTGAGGTAACTAAGTGTTCTGTTTGCTTCTTGGATTTGGGGATCAAGCTCTTACCATAGGTTTGGGAAGTTTTCATCAACTGTTTGTTTGACTAAGCTTTCCATTCCCTTTCCCTTCTCTTCCATTTCTGGCATGTCTAATACTCTTATATTGATCCTTTTGATGGACTCAGATAGTTTTCATAGAGTTTTTCATTTTTTAAATTCTGAAGTCTCTCTCTTCTTCCCTTGTTTCATTCATAAATTTCTATATTCCTTATCACTAATTCTTTCCTCCATCTGGTCAGCTCTATTTCTTACACTCAGTAGTTAATTCTTGATGTCTCTTATTGAGTTCTTCATCTCCAGGTTTTCTGTTAGGTTCGTTTTTAAAGTTTCAGCCTTTTTGGTAATGTACTCGTTTTGTTCATTTATTTTTCTGAGCACACTAAACTGTCTGCATTTTCTCTCATCTTGTTGAGTATTTTCAGAACTGCACTCTTGAATTCTCTATAATTTATGTCACATATTTCCATGCCATTTGTTTTCTGAAGATTTTTAACTTATCTTCCTGAGCTGCCTCGCTACCTTGATGGATTCCTTCTCTGTCTAGGCATATGTGTATGAGTGGCATTTCTCTAGCAGATTAATACAAAGAGGTGTTTCTCTTATTTCCCAATAGATGGTGCTGAATCACAGTTTTTTAGCTCTTTGAAATCCCAGTGTTGTACGGGGGAGGCAGATGATGCTTTCAGAGTAGTTACATGTGTGGTGAGTGGGGTGAGCTGGGGGAACCAGCCAGCTTTTGTGTTATTTTGCTTTCTCTGTAATGGCAACCTTGGACTTCTTCAGGATATCCCCTGTATCCAGATGCTGGGCCCGAGTGTACCCTTTGCTCAGGAAAAAAAGTGATTGTGTAATCACTTTTGTGATTATCTGCAAACCCCAGAAAAAAAGTTCTGAGGTTTACAGATAATGTGCTCTGCAACTTGACACCAAGGGCAAAGGGAGGTAAACTTGGGAGGCTATAGGATGACAGGGGTTCAGTGACTCTGTTTCTCTGCCTGGAATGCCGACCACCAGACAGCTGTGGCTGCACCCCTGTGATGTGTCCTTTTCATGTCTCTGGGCTCAGCTGCAGCTTGTAATATTTGTTCCTACAGGAATGTTCACTGAATCTTTTTGCTCGTCCCTACTGAAGGGAGCTCCAGCTACATCCAGATTCTTCACCTCTCTGATCTGAGTCTCACTATCAGTTTCTGCCTGGAGGGCTGTGTCTGTGGCTTTTCTCAGTCCTTCTCCATTGTTGCCTTCCCATTTTGCTCCCACTTGCCCATTTTTAGATGTTTCAATGTGCAGATATCTCAGGCTTTCTTGTGCATTGAGCAGAAAATTGTTTGTTGAGATATAGCTCTTCAAATTATTGAAATTTTAAGGGGTGATTCCAAAGGGATCTTTCACACCACCATTCCTCTGTCACTACTTTTGTATTTGAATATTAGTTCTTTGGGGTACCTTTAGGCAAAAAATGTCTGATGAAAGTAATGTGGAAGTTATACATTTTAAAGTAACCATTTATCAATGTATTTTAAAAAATCATATTATCTAGAAAACATTTAAATTGACTTCATGCCTTCAAGAATGAGTAACTATTTTTAAAATTGAACTTGAGCCCAGCTGGCATGGCTTAGTGGTTGAGTGTTGATCTATGAACTAGGAGGTCACAGTTTGATTCCCTGTCAGGGCACATGCCAGGGTTTTGTAATCAGTCTCCAGTGGGGAGTGTGCAGGAGGCAGCAGATCAATGACTCTCTCATCATTGATGTTTCTATCGCTCTCCCCCTCTCCTTTCCTCACTTTGAAATCAATAAAAACATATTTTTAAAAACTAAAAATAGATATAATTGAACTTGAGTGTTTGTCATATCAAAGTATTATTTAATGACATACAAGTCCCAAGGAGAGAAATCTCTTAGCTAAAAAAAAAAAGTATTTTGATGTTTACTATTTCAAACAATTCAAAGCATCAGCCATTATCATCTCCATTTTTATAGATAAGAAAACTGAGATTCAATTGGCTAAAATACAAGTTGAGATGCCCAAGTTGATTTAGTGTTAAAACTTTATGGTACTTCCTGAAGCATAATTCTGCCCTTTTGACAGTTACATGCCTGTCTATTAAAATAAACCCTTAGCTATATTTAGACAGTATTTATATTTTGGGTTGTATTTAAAATGTTTTTATTATACATGTTGCACACTGAAGTTCTACATTATATAGGATAGATACATGGAGAAAGTACTATTTAATTAGCTGATATGGTTTTTCAGTAAGCCTTTACCTGTAGAATTAAGCTGTATAAAACTTTGATATTTAGACATGATTTGTGCTCATTTAGAAAAAGAAGAAAAATAATTTTAGTGTAGTTTGCTAATGTATAAGATTTTTTAAAGTGAATTCGTTCACCCTGGTGGGTGTGGCTCAGTTGGTTGCGAATCATCCTGTGCACCAAAAGTCTCCAGTTTGACTCCCAGTCAGGCACATGTCCAGGTTGCAGTCTCAATCCCCAATTAGGTTGATGCAGGAGGCAGCAGATCAGTGTTTCTCTTTCACATTGATGTTTATCTCTCTCTCCCTCTTTTTTCCTCTGTCTGAAATCAATAAAAACATATTTTTAAAAAAAATGAATCCATTCATTAAAATATTCACCATGCTAATGGTACAGCCCATTTAAATAGAATTTTCAGAAAACCATTCAGAAAGAGATGGAAAGATATGTATATTCAAACTAGGGGAAACTACGAAGATCCAGACCCTCATTCAATTTACATTTAGATCCTTTCAAATCACCTCCAACCTGTTTTTCATGTTAATGCCTTTCATGAATCCTCTGCTCCTGTGAAATTTTATGCTTTGAACTCTTCTCTTATCTTCACCTATGTATCTACCTTGGGAACAGATTCCACTCCTCTTTCTGCCTACCTAAATTCTGCCTATCCTTTGGATACTTGTCACACATGTCTCTGTTATAACCATGATGCACTTCATCATAATCTCTTTCTCCTCTGTAATTCAATAGCATTCAAAATCATGTTGTTATTTACCTGTATTTTGAATCTCAGCATATTTTAATACTACAAAGTGAAAGCATGCATAACTATAATTTTTATACACATAAATAATTTTTTTCTATATTATATTTATATGTTAACTAAGGCCAAAATCATTAAATATTTTTCTAAATGGAGATATATACAACTTTTTAATCTCTATATTTTTATGTATTCTTTCTAAAAATATTTTTATATATTATTTAAATTTCACTGAACATAAGAATTCTTGTTTGGTTTGTTTAGCCCCATGAATAAACAGTGCCAGGCATAAATGTAGGGCTAAAGTAATTTATTTGGGGATCTGCAGTTAGCAACTATGTTTTGCCAAAAGGCAGAAAATGAAATCTAAGTCAATTTTAAACAAACACAAGGATTTGAGATTTAAACCTTGCTAAATAAGGATTACCAGTAATTTTCTCATTATTTTTCTCAGTGTAGGGGATTATATAGTGTAGAAAAAGTGGTATGAAGGAAGGTCCTTTGTTTATTTATAATTTGCTGCTTTGTGAATCATTGTACTCATGACTGTTTTAACTGGATCTGCCAAGATGTTTGGTCTGTCTCCAAAATCCTGTGAGATGGTCTACAGAGTTGGTCTGGGCACTGTGCCTTTGCTCGTCCATACTCAAGTGTTCTTTGAATTTCTTATCCTTCTCTTGGTCACACTATGGCCTACCTTTGGGGTATGAAAATCTTTGTACCCTCCAACTCTTATGAAGATTCCCTACCTAATTGGCTTTAGTAGCTAAGAACTGAATATCCTTTGTACTGAAACTTCTTACCTCCTGTCTTTGTTAAAGCTGCCATCTCTCTCTTCAGCCTCTGAATCATTTCCCTCCCTCTACTGTCTCTTACCTGTAGTTTCTGAGCTAGTCCCAAAGAAAGGACGAAAATGAACAGCTTCCATGTTGGTTTTTGTGTCACACCATTAATTAGGTTTTCCTGCATCCTGAGCCAAATTGTAACCATCTCTTCAATTATAGGAGCAGAAAATGAAGTATTGGCATGGATGTAAAGGTGTGCAGTTGACAATTTTTTCCTTAACTTTTTTCTTAATTGATGACTTATTATATCCCTAATGTTATTTGCTCAATATAAAGGCCTGCCACTATTTTTATTAAACATTACAGATAAGATGTAAGAAGCATCTCTTTGTCCAGTGGTTGGAAACAATTATAGAAAAAGAAACAAACAAAAAGGAGGATTGAGAACTTAGAGTGGTTAGCAGCCTGCAAACTCACCACAGACGATGCTGAGGAAATCACATGCTCTGGATCTTGAATTAGCCCTTGAAACACCAGTCTTTTATCTCTGTCATTCCCATCAGGCCTGGGATCTTGTGCTCTTTGTGTTAAACCCAGAGAAATCGTATAATACATAATTGCAAAATTTATTGTGCTCTGATTTATACATTCCACAATTCCTTCTTAACAAACTAGCCTCCTTTTGTAATACAAGATCACAAGGCTAGTGGTTGGAAAATAAACAATTTAAGTCTGCTGAATCTTTATCCACTTATTTTTGGAGGTTCCTCTATTCCATGAATCTGTCCTGCCACATGCAATTCCATCACATTTACTGGGCCCTGATTTTAAGGGCACATCTTGTGAAATTCCAATAAGAACCTCTCAAGCTCCTGACTATTCAATTGCTTGCTGAATTTTTTCTTTACAGCTACAATTTCTTGGCCCACAGTATTTAAGTAACAATCAGAATTAAAATGGATATTATTGCACCTCTTCATGTATGACGTCTCTCTTCAGAGACACCCTCAGCAGCAGTCTAGAAATTTCTCTAGTTTCTTCCTTGTGGTTGCTTTGTACTGTGCCAACTAGCTAAATTGAAATTGTTTCCCAGAATCCCTTTCTTCCTATGGTTCTTGGCTAGTGTTAGCTCCATGATATTTTTGCATTAATTTGGAAGGAAGTAAAGCACCAGCCATGTTTATTCTTTAAAGATTGATAAAGAGTCAGGTCACACTTCAGCTTTCTTCTATTTTTGGACCTCATAGCCCACCTGGATGGTAGGAAGCTGCACCTGATCAGCAGCTCTTTCAGCTCTATCAGGCCTTCAGCTTCTCTGATTCTTGAGTCAGTGTGTACATAACCATATAATGAAAGATGGCAGTTTTTCCTGCAAGTCTACCTTATCACTAAAGTGTGAAGCTTGGTGATGTTAAAAAGTCAACATGGATTCTAGTTCACATACAGGTTCTAGTTTGCCTTGGCTCTTTCCTGCATCACATCTATCTTTTTTTTCAAAATGCCTGTTTATGGACTTCAGACCAAGCTCAAGAAGCAGAAACATGTAAAGTGTTTAACTCACAACCATGATTGTGTAAAGTCAAGTCCTTATAACAAATCCCTTATTCTATATCTTACCTGGGTTTTGCTTATCTGACTAAACCCTGAGTAATACACTATTCTGTTCCCTTTTTTCTTTATTTAAAATATTACAAATGTCCCTTTATCTCCCCAATGACCCACTCCACTCTCCAGTCCTTCTCCACACCATTGTCTGTGTCCTTAGGTTGTGCATATATGCATATAAATTCTTTGGTTACTCTCTCCCCCTCCACTCACCCACTCTCCTCCCTCCCTCTGACATTTGTCAGTCTTATTTATGCTTCCATGTCATTGAATCTATTCTGTTCATCAGTTTATTAAGCTCTTTAGGTTCCGCTTTTTGACAAATTCTTAGCATGCCTGTTGTCTCTCTTTGAATGTATAAAAATAACTGGGGAAAAAAGACTTGGTACATAGTTTATATGTACTAATAATAACTCACTGTTTCATTAAACTGATCTTAAAAATCTGTAAGTTGAGATGAAAGAGGACAGCAGACTGAGTGGTAGCTACACTGACACTCTCCCCAGACCAAACTGGAATTACAACTAAAATTTAGAAAAACCATACTGAATAATCAACTGCAACTGAAGAGGAGCATGAGAGCACCCTCATAACCAAGGAGTAAAAGTGGAGACCATAAAGAGACTGCTAGAAGTGTAGAGGTGTGAGAGCTGGCTGGGCTCCCATAGGCAGCAGCTGAAGGTCTGGAGGGATATCTCAGCTGTGAACTCTTGGGCCTAAAACCCAGGCTGGGCTTCCCAGACAAGAGCACCAGAACTGAGAAAGGTGCCCACATCACATCTGGTGGTGAAAAGTAGCCTGGATTCTGTCTGCCAGAGAGACACAGCTGGAAATGCAAGCACCCTCCTAAACAGCCAACACACAAAGTTTTGTGTGTAGCCACTCACCTTGAGCTCCAGGAGAGGGTGGGCAAAGTGGAATGAAGCTGTGTGAGGAGAATCTAGGGTTGTGAGCTCTGAAGATAGAGCTCAAAGGGCACCTTCTTGGATTCCTGTGCTGAGTCATTTTCCCATACTGCAAAGGTAGATATTTACCTTCTAAGCAGCTTTTGCCTGAGAGGGAAGCAATTTCCTCACACTGCAGCAATCTTGAGAAAGAAGAACAAAGTTGGAGGGATCACAATACCAGGTATCAAGTTATACTACAAAGCCACTGTAATCAAAACAGCCTGGTACTGGCACAAGAACAGACATATAGATCAATGGAACAGAACAGAGAGCCCATAAATCTACCCAAGCAATTAAGCTCAATTAATATTTGACAAAGGAGGCAAAATAAATGCAAGTAAGACAGTATCTTCAAAAAATGGTGCTGGGAAAACTGGACAGGTACATCCAAAAAAAATGAAACTAGACCACCAACTTACACCATACACAAAAGTAAACTCAAAATGGATAAAAGGCTTAATTGTAAGACATGAAACCATAAAAATCCTAGAAGAAAACAGGCAGCAAAATCTCAGACATCTCTTGTAGCAATATGTTTGCCAAAACATCTCCTTGGGCAAGAGAAACAAAGGAGAGAATAAACAAATGGGACTACATCAAAATAAAAAGCTTCTGCACAGTAAAAGCAACCATCAACAAACTAAAAGTGAGCCCATTGTATTGGAGAACATATTTGTTAATGACACATCTGATAAAGGGTTAATATCCAAAATATATGAAGAACTCATATAACTTAACAAAGGGAAGACAAACAATCCAATTTAAAAAATGGGCAAAGGACTTAAATAGACACTTTAAAGAGGACATACAGCCAAGAGAAATATGAAAAGATGCTCAAAGTCACTGGTTATCAGAGAGATGCAAATTAAAATGACAATGAGATACCACCTCACACATGTCAGAATGGCTACCATCAACAAATCAACAAATGGCACATGCTGGCAAGGATGTGGAGAAAAGGGATCCCTGTACACTGCTGGTGGGAATGCAGACTCATGCAGCCACTATGGAAAACAGTATAGACTTTCCTCAAAAAATTAAAAATGGAACTGCCATTTGACCTAGTGATTCTCTTTTTAGAAATACATCCTAAGAAACCTGAAACACCAGTTGGAAAGAACTTATGCACCCCTATGTTCATATCAGCATAATTCACAATAGCTAAGATCTGGAAACAGCCCAAGTGCCCATCAGTAGATGAGTGGATCAAAAAACCGTGGGACATTTACATCATGGAATATTATGCAGCTATAAAAAAAGAAGGGTCTCTTATCCTTTGGGACAGCATGGATAGAATTGGAAAGTATTATGCTAAATGAAATAAGCCAGTCAGAGAAAGACAAGTACCACATGATCTCACTCATATGTGGAATGTAATATACAAAATAAACTGATGAACAAAATAGATCCAGAGACATAGAAACCTGAAACAGACTAAGGGATCTTGGAGGGTAGGTGGGGGTAGGGCAGTGGAGAGATTAATCAATAACTTATATGCTTACATGCATAACCTATGGGCCCAGACATTGGTATGGGGAAGGCCTGGGGGTGGGGTGGATGTGTCATGGAGGGGGGATCTATGGGGGAAAAAATGGGACATCTGTAATACATTCAACAATAAAGATAAATTTTTAAAAATCTGATAGTGGTATATACATTAATGTTCTACACAGTCATATAACTCTTGATAAATGTGGTCAAGAAAGAATAGAAGGGTCAAGGGATATTTGAATGGACTTTTGGTGTATAAGTAAAACATGGTTGCTAAAGAGAACCTACCAAAGCCCATCCATCTTCAGAGAAAAAGCATTCTGGGGTCCCATCATAATAATGTTATCAGGGAGGCTTACAGAAGAGTGTTTCTCAAAGTTTACACATTCACTGAACATTTAATGGGCATACAAAACTACAAATTTAGCAGCATAAAATCTCTATTTTTATAAATAATAAAAATAAAATATATTGAAAATTAATGGCGATTGTATTGGTAATCACAAGTAATGATAATAACAAAGGCAATCTCAAGTAAATGATTAGGATAAAATTGTGTAACTTCACTCATGATGATTCCTATATTCAACTTACTGTCAAATAGCCATAGGTTGATTTTGTTATATTCCTTCTAGAGAGCCTTAATTCACCATTATTCAGCACAAACATTTGGTAGCTTCCATTTTAGTTCTGGGAATTATGATTTTTTTTAAAAGCATGAAAATCACATAGTGATTTTTCACTGAAGATAATTCATGCAGAGGCAAATGTGCTGAGACTTACAATTAGGAAGAATTTGGCATGGAAAGGTGTTTTTTTCCATGTTCTATGGTACATAATTCAAACACAATTTTTAAATATGTGCTAGAAAGTTTCTGAAGAACAAAGAAAATGATTGATAGGAGTCAAACCCCAATCACACAAATATTTTCTTTGCTCTTCAGAGACTTTATTACAAATATTTGAAAAGATAGTGTAATTTACAAATGGATTATACTAGTCTTAAGCATTATCTTAAAATTCTGTTATATTTAGTAATATAAATTCTAATACGTTTGCTCTAAAGAAGTAAATTCAGACTCTCTATGATTCTGAATGTATCACTGAGAACCACTAGCATGTCAGTTGAAGATATCATCATGAGTTTTTAAAATCTATTTTCGGCTCCAAAATTTTATGAGAATCTTTTCTCTTCAAAGCCAGTAAACTTTAGTCACTGTACATTTCTTCACACAATATTCTCAAAATACACATAACCAGTGTCCGTGAGTTGATAATATGCACTATTTTCAGAGCTGCCATCAGTTCTCAGGATGGAAGGTTCTGTGTAGAGTTGCAATTCAGATGCAAATATTTGCATTTTGAGGAGGAACACCCCGCTTTAGAACTTACAACTAAGGGTGCTCCACAAGTGCCTACCCCCGCTTTCTGATTGTGATGAGCCTTTTCTAGACTACATCACAGCTCATAAATTAATCACCTAACCAAATACCAAAAATTATCTTGTACCTTGATTTTCAAAAGTACAGACAGCAAAAGGTAGTCAACACTTCTCTAGAACATAGGTGTACTGTATATATGAAAAATTAAGTCATATTCTGCTTAACAGTAACTTAATTCAATTGTATAAAATAAAATAGTTCTTTTTTTTTTTTAATAAAATAGTTCTTATGCAATCCTCAGTTGATATTTATTCCTCCATATTGAATGCTATCAATATTATGAAACATCCAACAGTGTCATCTGATAAAAGATTTTAGCTAATTTTTTCTAAGAATGTTGGTCCTGAGATGGTGGTTTAATTAGCTTCTCAATAACCTAGGACATGTACCTATTCATGCCATGAATGAATTTTTAAAATAAGTAATTACTTTTTACATTTTGTTTAAATTTCATTATTCTTGCACTCCAATCTTGCAGTGACATTATTCAGGGATAAAATTGAATAATTTTCTATGACAAATGTCACTTTGCATACATAGTAGAAAAAACTCAGATGGTTTGTCAGAAGTCACATGTAGAAAATGATAGTTTTAATGGCTTTTCAGTTTTATAAAAAAAAATGTATTTGACACTATGGGTGAACAACTGTTGGCATCCAGCCCAATAAAATCTAATGATTAAATAAATATTCATTCATTTTCACCATCTCCTTTTCAATTACATATGTAAAGTAATTACTAAATATAGTCAAACCTCAGTTCTTGAATGTCTCCTATCTCCAGCAATTTGGCTCTCAACCTAGTTATTCACAGAAAAAAAGTCTCGGTAATTGAACAGACATGTTCTGACCTGACAACTCTTTCATGCTGATACATCAGCATGACAAAAAACATCTCTCAGGCCACAACAAAGGAGAGAGTTCCTCAATATGAGTCATTTTACCACTAAATCTCATGTTGTTAACATCGCAGGAAATTGTGCAGTGAATATTTGGGGTTTGTGGGTTTTTTTTCTTTTTTCTTTTCTTGCTGGCAAAATGGATGATTAGCAAATTTTAAAACATAAAGAGTCCACCAAGAGTGCTAATGTTGCTAATGGTATAAAAGAAACAATGATCAAAGGCAATTGAAGAGGTAGCAAAACAGTTGTTGATTTGGATGAATGAAAAGCAGTCAGCAGGTGACAGCATTTAGGAGGCAACATCATGTGAAAAAGTGAAGATGCTGCATTCTGACCTCCTCAAATACACTTCTGGAACTTAAGTGCTGAAAATGATCTGTTTAAGGCTAGTAGAGGTTGGTTCGATAAACTTAAGAAGCTGTTGTTTATAGATTAAACAGTAAAATAGACAAGGACTGTATATAAGAAAGGTTAAAATGGAATCATTTGGGAGCCTGAAACAAATTAATTCCATTTACATTATTTCTAATGGGGAAAAATAATTTGGTTTTCGAACAAATCACTTCTAGATTAGCCTTCCTGAATGAATTAAGTTCAAGAACTGAGGTTCCACTGTAGCTCTGTCCCAGTGTTGGGAGGCAATTCTCCATGGGTGTCTCAAATTTCTGCATGTCTTCTGAACAAAGACATTGAAAATTTTGTTCTGGATTACCTTTTCATGGACGTTTGTATACGGCCTCAGTTCCAGCTAACAGTTGGGTTTCTTGTTACCTTCCAACCTCACATCTTCTAGGGATGAAGTGCTCAGTATGGTTTTCACATTCACAGTCTGCTGACTAAACTGGATCTCTGGGACATCTGGGACTGGTCACATATTCTGTCTCCCTGTGGCTTCTTCATGAATCTAGCTTGAGCCTCTTCACAGCACGGTTTCTTCACAGTATAGTAGTCTCTGGGTATTCAGGCTTCTTGGTGATGGTTTCCCACTTCTGTTTACCTCTTGCCAACATCCCAAAGGCCAGGGTGGAGACTGTAAGACTTTAATTATATAAGCTTGAACATCCCAGAACCCTGGAAGTCCACAGCCTCCTAATGGCCAAACAAGTGACTAAGGCCATCCTAGACATACAGGAAAGGAAATTACTCCTTACCTCTTAATAGAAGGGAAAGCAAAATATTTGTAGACATCTTTACTCTCCCACAACCATGTGTACATTCCTGAAACTTGAAAAAAATGACTTGTACATTTCTTAAACCTGAAAAAAATTACTTCAGTAGTAGTAAAATGTTTATGATTTAGGTTTGGCATTCCAAATCCTTCTTACAAATATTTGTAGCATTTACACATTTATACAACTTATCCTTGGCTCCCTCAAGAACTTCTTAGACTTTATAAGTCAATTGAAACCTCTGATGCAATTCCATATAAGTAAATTGATATTATAGAAATGGCTGTGCTATCTTTAACGTTTTTCCAGAGGGAATCCTAGAAAATAGCATTTCTGATATTTCTCATGCAAATTTTTAATGTAATAATCCACATTGGTGCCAATAAAAACCAACCAGAGTGGAAACACACTTGGAAAGGAAACTGATAAAAATGCAAAGTTAAAGTTATCTTGCTGACTAAAACTTTAGCAAAGCAGAATAAGGCTAAAGGAAAAAATGCCTCAAAACTTCACTTTTGTAGAAGATAAAGGACATAAAAATGTAATGAGAAATAAGAATTAAAAAACTAAACTTAAGATGCAATGTAATAAATTGGAAATATTTTTTAAATAGCAAGTGCAAAAATGTTGTTGAAATAATAAAACTTCAAAAAGGAATATAAAATGGAAACATAAAGTCACACTATATAAAAAAATATGAATTTATTTATAGAGAAAAATATGGAAATAACCCTAGACTTATTTGTGACATACAGGTGCTAGTCTCAGTTCTAGTTTTCATTTATAATGAAAATAAACATGCACACATTGAAACCTTTTCAATAGTCTTTTATTAGTTAAATTAGAATTTGGATTATGTAGACTAAATATTTTTCTGTTTTTTAGACCCTTTTGAGTTTTTTCTCCATACTTTGTGCATATGTGTGTTTATATATGTAGAATGTATGTGTATACATATTCTGTATGTATATTATACAATGTACATACAGATATACATATTTATTTGTAATCTTTGTAATACAAAGCGTATATGTACACTTTTTTGCATACATGCATTCATACATCCATACATATGTAACATCCAATATATAATATAAAGTATGTAATACATATAAATATAAGATGCACAGTTAGTTTATAGTTCTATGATACATAAGTTATATAATACATAATTTATATAGAGATACATAATTTATTGATACATAATTAATTTCAACTGTTTATACTTATAAAAATGATACATTTGTATGATAAAAAATATATATACAGAAAAGTTAAAGTAGTCATCTGGCTCTAATTCTCACTGTAGAACAGGAATAATAGTTCCTTACTTGTCTTCTCAGAAAAATTTTGTGTGCATGCAAGTGCATGTGCACACACACACACATGCACACATGTATGCTCATCTATATATTTTTTTAATAAATGGAGGCAAATTCATAGACACAGATAACAATAAGGTGGTTACCAGTGTAAAAGGGTGTAGTAAAGAGTAAAAGAGGTCAAATATATGGTGACCAAGAAAATTTAATTTTGAGTGGTGGGCATACAATGCAATATACAGATGATGTATGATAGAACTGCACACTTGAAACCAATATGATTTCATTAACCAATGTCACACCAATAAATTAATTAAAAAGAAAAAGAATATTTTCTAAAAATGTATAAATGAATAAATACAGGCACATTTTCCATATCACCACAAATATATTCTTTTCATGAATTATTTTCATAATTTAATTATTTCCCTATAATAATGTATATAACTTTCTTTTTTATGAAATTCCCCTATACTTCCTTTCCTAATTTTCCAATTGATTTATTTAATATATTCTTAATTAATTATAAGTACTGCACATATTTTAGGTGTAGTAAATGTCATTTTCTTTCAAATTTTTTGTTTGGCAAAACTTTGAGTTTTTCATATTTAAAAAATATTTGTTGACATAGCTTTTTAAATTATTATGTACACAATTTAATGTTTCTTTAATCTGAGAATTTCAAATACCATGTTATTCTTGCACTGGTTTTATTTCTAAGACTCCTTATAGCTCTATTTTTAAAAACCATGACCTGCCATTTCTAAGCTTACAAGACATATCTATGAAGTAACTCTTTCTGAAGTCATGGAAAGAAATACAACCCATGAAAATCTGGGAAACAAAGTTCATTCTAAAGCTTTTCAATGGTGACTAATACATGTGAGCATTTAGCACCTCATCTTGGCTCTAAATCTTGTGCTTCAGCTACTTTTACCAGCTCTAACAGAAAAGTTATGTTTGCTTTCAACTTCGTACGCTTACCTAGCTTTAGAAACAGCTTCAGATTTAAGCCAATAAATCAGTGGGTACACCACCGATGTGAACATATATCCTACAGTGTTCTAGGTATGCAAATGGTGACAAGAAAAATATATATCTCAGCTTTTGTATATTTAAAGTATATAAATGTTATTTGGGGGACCAGATTTCATACATTAAACAACTGGAGAATAGTAATCATGTATCCCTGAGTCCAATTATAAATTTTGAGTGAAAAGATTTATCTATGAGGGTAAATATAGATAAGGAGAATATTTTAGAATTTGAAAAGTACATTAACATACTTGTATTTTGTTGACAGGAATAAATTAAAACTTCAGAAGTAAAGGAATTAAAACATGAGAATAAGGGAGAATATGGAAACTAATGTTCCTGGGTTGGAGATTTTGTGTTGAAGAATGAGAGTTAAGATGGAGATTAGAAAGAGTCTTAATTTGTAAGTAAGGAAAACAGATTCACAGTGTGTTTTTCAGACATTGCGTGACAAATTTTAGAGATTGGGCTTGCTGTTTACTGTGACGTAAACTGGAAGGGGAGCAAGAAAGAGGGAAATCTGTTGTAGTGACTCCTGTCCCTTACATGGCAAATATCTCATAGAAATCAGTTATGGTACAAATAGGGTAGATAGAAAAAAAGATCCTGAAGTCATTCAAAATGATTTGGGAATGAATCAAAGGTCAAAGCTTAGCCCCATGACTTAATCTGTATACTGTGTATTGAGAAGGTCAATTGAGAAAATAATGCAATTTTAGGAAATAAACGATGTATTTATTGTGTATTAGTGTGGAAGAATGTTGCTTATTTTCCTTAATGCCCTTCTGATTTTGACCTAAATAATAGCATTTTCAAATTGATTTATAGTAGTTGGATTATGGCTTAAACCACTTTGAAAAACTTTCATTTAATTGAAATAGTGGCTAATTCTAATCCACATCCTTTCCAGGTTTAAACAATTCTGTAAGTTGTCTTAGACAACCAGAAATAAAAAGAACATATTTCATATATTGGTACAAAAGTGTTTTTAGACAATTTCTCCACCTAAATTAAGTCAGAAGAATCTTTTAGAAAACCTTTTTTCACAAGTCTTTCATAAGGTTGTAAGTCTTTTGTTAGGGTATCTATTGAATAAAAAAAAAATATTCTATTTTATTGATTGTTTTGTAAAAAGTAAGAGAAATAAGAAGAAATTTGCTATTTGATTTCCTACATCCTATTGTTCATGAAAACAGGAGAAAAATTTTCTAGCAACATAGTCTTTCTCTGAAAAGCTTGTTCCCCTTGTGTTATTTTGTGGAAAAGTATGTTTTCATTTTTTTTTTTTTTTTTTTTGCTAGTGGTCTTGATGTCCACTTTAAAATTAGGTCCATTTTCATAATAACTCTACTTTCCATCCATCCAAAAATGCCCTACAATCACTTATTGCTAGGCATGGCATGGATATGAAAAAACAAAAGTTACCACTCTAATTTTGAGAACTTATTAAATACCCTTTTATTATAATAGAACTTCAAAGTCGCCTTAACTGCCCATTCTGTTAAGTATTCTCTTAATTAGTGGAAAAATTCACTCTTACAACTGAATAATATTGATAGAATATTTTTTGTCTAAGAGTTTTAAAAGGAAAAAAATAAATTTATATTGTTTTCACACCTAAACTTTGTTTCACATATAACATTTTTGGGAGATCAATAATTCTAGAATGACTAATTATCCCACTCTGCCAAGGCATGAAAGAGTCTCTGAGACATGGGACTCAAAGTTTTAAAACTGAGCTGATCACCTTGTGAGACTGGTCTACACACAGAAATAACATATATTTAAGCAAAAATATATATTTACATATTACATACAAATAAATAATATATAAATAATATACATAATATATTATAGATCATATATAAATATAGATAATATATAAATAGATAATATAAATAAATATTATATATTATACATATATATATTTCTGCTTAAGTCCTAGAGATACAGAATGCTGCTAACATGACTTCCCTGGTTTTATGTTTTACTTTTTAGTTCATCCAAGAATCATGCTCTTTTCAATGCATACTCAAATTCCTATGTATTAGAGTATATATATATATATATATATATATATATATATATGGATAGATATAATGATATATAATATAAAATCTATTGTTATATAAGTATGTACATATGTATATATATATATATACATATGTATATATATATGGATAGATATAATGATATATAATATAAAATCTATTGTCATATAAGTATGTACATATGTATATGTATACATCTAAACACACACACACATACCTATGTATATGTACATGAAAAGAGAGAGAGAAAATAAAGACAGAATGAGACTGGAGGTAGGTGAAATCATAGTCAATATTAATTAATATTTTACACAGTTTTTTCATTGAATTCTCTTAACAGAGGAGGAAAACTGGCACAAAATGGTTTAAATCGCTCAAGTTCACACAACTTTTGAGCAATAGAGATGGGATTCAAGCCTACACAGCTTGATCTCAGAGCCCAAGTTTTCCAGCAACCTCTTTTCATATTTTCAAAATGTCTATTTAAAAAAGTATTTAGTTCAGTGATTTTGACACTGATCCCTGGCAAATGCTGAATCAGTAGTCATATAGATGATCCTTGGGTTCTCAGATCATTCATTTATATGGTAGGCTAAGCTACTGTGAAAATGTCTGCCTTCCTAATATAAACACAAATGCTGGACACACTTATAAATCCTTAGACTGTATTCTCTTGAGAATAAAGCAGCCACCCTTTATCACAATGCTTATAATGAACATGTTCTCTCATACTGATTAAGTGCAACATCCTCTAATTTCCCAATTAACCACAGGTGAAACCTAATACTTGTCACTAGCAACCCTGTCCCTCTTGTGAAATGACCTTCCCAGAAGGTCATTATTACAGTTCATCAAAAAATTGCAGTCAGCTGAATTTGTGGAGGTTCATAAACTGGGTCTGGTACAATTTCCAACAAACCAGCACGGAAAGATACACTCATGCTGGACAGCAAGAATGTCAGATCATTTTGTAGAACCTAAGGCCACAGCTTGAGAGCCGAGAAAGGAATTGTAATCTAGAAACTATGGGAAAAAAATGCTTGAACCCTTTTAAAACTGGTAGCCCCAGAAAATTTTTGCCCATGAAATTGGCCTAGAAAAATTGCTAACCAGCTGAGGCAAATTAAGGAAGCCAATGGAAGCAGCAAGGGTTGTGAATAAAAAGAGAAGCAAAAGTCACCTATGAGTAATAAAAATCCTAGGCTATTGTCTAAATATATACTCTCTTCAGAGTTCCCTCAGAAGCAAACAGAAAATTGCTCTGTGGGTAATTTCTACAACCCAGCACACAGATGTGAGAATAAAGAAAAAGAAAATGGAAAAAAAACCCTGGAGATGAGTTCATATTTAAAATTACAGATCACATTGATGATAAACTACCATGAAGGAGAAGGCCAACAGATATAAGAAATAGGTGATTAGAATCACTGTAATAAAATATCTAAAATGTTATATAATGTTTAAAATAGGTAAATAGATAAGAGAAGAGAAAAGCAAGGAATATGCATAACCCATGGACACAGACAATAGTGTGGTGAAGGCCTGGCAGGGGATAGATGCCAGGTGGAGGGGATCAGTGGGGGGAAAAAGGGGCATCTGTAATACTTTCAAGAATAAAGTTAAATTAAAATAAAGAAAAAAAGAAAAAAAATCTAAAAATTAAACAATATAGTCATGAAGATTTTTAAACTTAAAGAGATTACCAGTTTCCTCTCAATGAGTTAATTGCCAAAAAAAAAAAGTTTTTCTCAGCCTTACAAGAAAAATACACAAAAACTCAAAATCCATAACTTGCCTTAAAATCATCAGAGAGAGGAGGTCACAGGGCAACCATTTAACATAACATCTGAGAAGGAACAGGCACCTGCAGGGAGAAGCAGCATGTGAACCTTTGCTTACCTTGGACATATCAGACAATGATAAGAAGAATGCAACAAGAACAGTAAAGAAATCGGTAGCATGATGTTGGTAATTTTGTCTTCTCTACCTGTTTTAACTTCATCAGTCTGACTAGAGTTTCATGGTCACCACAGGTATAGGAAAAGTTCATACCACCTTAATCTTCCAGGCTTTTTCTAAATACACCCACCAAGTTCTCACAGGAGAGAATGAAAGGACCCTGAGAAAACTTTCACCTGGTACAGAAACAGATAGGGGAAAAGTGGCAGCGGTGATAGGGGCCAAATCTCCACGCTAAACAGAACCCTGAAGAGCCTGTATTAACATCAATTAGAATAGATGCCTGAACATACAACGTCATTAGGGATGAACAGGGAATACATAATGATAAAATGGTTAGTTCTACAGGAAGACAAAAATCCAAATACATGTACAAATATAAACAAAGCTTCAAAAGATATATGGAAAAGCCACAAATTTTCGGAAATTAATACTTGAAAATTAAGCTCTACACTACCAAGTAATATGCAATCAAAGAATAAGTCTCAAAGGACACTAAAATATGTTTTGCTTAATGAAAATGAAACAAGTAAAATTTATGGAATGTAGTTAAAGCAGTCCTTAGAGGGAGAGCTAGCATTAAATGTTTATATTTCTTAAAAAGAAGAAGAAAACCCAGTGCAAGGGAGCTTCCTGGAAGAAGAAACATTCAAATCAAAACCTAAGGAAAGAGTAAGATTGGGTGGAGACGGGAATTGGGTCAGATGCCACTACCATGGGTTTCTATAGTGTCGAAGGCATCCTTCATCACACCCAAAATGTAATTGTTTTTAATGATAGTACTTACCACTTGATTGTAAGCTCAGTGAAGGCAAAGATTATTTCATTATTGTTCATTATTGTTACTATTGAATAAATAAACCCATATGTATTTCTGCCTAAATTTAATCTAACCAAACCTAAGTAAAAATGTGGGTTGAAACCAAACCCCATTGGAATTAGATGTTGTAACACATACTTCCCTTTTGCTCCAAGACATGTTGTACTTGTCCTCTGGGATCCAGAAATTGGTCTGCTGTGGGTTTTCCAGGTATCACCACTGACAGTCTTGACATTGAATTGATCGGATCTCCCTGGATGAAGACTATACATGATCTGAACTTCTGATTTTCTGTTGCTGTAGGGGTTGAAGACCAATATTACATCTCTGGGGAAACATTGCATCTCAGAGTCACCATCGTTTGTCCAGCCTGGTGGCCCCTTCCAGGTGATAGCCAAAAATGTGTTTGCAACATCAGCAAATGACATAAGACTGGGAGGACGTGGCACTGTATGTAGAACGTAAAAAATCATGTAATCACTTCTATGCCATAACATAGACAAATAAAATAGCTCAGAGACATCAGACATATTTTAAATGTATTTTGTAGGAAAAGATAATATAATAATAGGAGCTTGCATTTATAATGTTTACTATGTGTAAGGCACTGTCCTCAAGTGTTTTATGTACATTTTCTTTAATTTTCATAGCCAAGGCTTCCTTACCAGGGTCATGGGGAGCATGAGTGTGGCCTGAATGGGTTACAAGTGTGTAAAGGTATTGATTCCATCATATTTTGAGATGTGAAGACTACAGTCCACAGATTATGTAATTTTTTATGGTCTAGTCCAGTGTGGCACACAAATATATTAATATTATCTCTATGTACCCAAGAAATAAAAAATGATTAGGAAGCTCTGCTCATAGCCACACAATGATGATGTATGTGATTTTCCCCATTTTACACATAAGAAAACTGGGACTTAGATGCTCAATGACCTGCCCAGTTTCACTTAAGTAAGTGGCAGAGCTAAAGTAAAGACCTAGATCATTTTAATCAAAGTCTGTTTTCTTTATCCACTGTACCATTGTGCCTTCCCAAATTCAGGGGGTAGCATCATTATTGGCACATCATTATTGACTATATTTCTTATTATTAAAACCTTAATAAAAATGTGTCTTTGGAAGCTACTTCACCCAGTACTTAGCCAATGGCAAATGAGCTTCTTACCTGTCCTGCTCTCCTCTGTGAACACGTTGCTTAGATCTCCACTGTGAGTCACCCCACACGGTGTACTATCTTCCGGGAACAAGGCCATGAAAACACCACTCAGTCAGGCCTTTTACTTTCAAGTTTTCTTTCTATGTGGAATTATAGAGAATCAGCTCATAAAAGAGGAAGTCCCCAGGGGCTGGACTCCAGCTGAACCAGAGACTATCTCTCAAGCTCCAGTTTGATCCCTTGAGGTTACTCATAGAGGCTGGGACTGAAACAGAGAGAAAACCTTTACTAAAAACAAAACAGAAACAAAGGCATTTTGGCCCACAGGTAAAAATATGAGCTATGTTGGGCATATGGATGACTAGTTCCCATTGTAGAGTCAGATCTTGCCTATATTTCAGGTCACTTAGGTTTAGAGGAATGTGGTCTAGAGATGGGGTGCAAATTAAAATAAAATAAAACACAACAGGTGGTGGCTTTATATGCTTGCCACATGTATTCTAATGGATATATGAAAAAAAAAAAAAAAAAGACTAATTCAAGGTATCACCTTAGGAACTAGAAAAAGACAAGCACTTACATCCAAAGCAACCAGAAAGAAGATCATAAAAGTAAAATACAATGCAATAAAACTGAAAGAAAGAGAAATAATAGCGATCAATTAAACCAAAAGCTTGTTCTTTGAAAAGAACAATATAAACCAAGGAAACTTTAGTCATATTGATGAAGTTAAAAAAAAAAAAGATAGAAAGACAAAATTACCAACAAGAATGATAAATAAAGCCTTGTTATAGACCACCACAGACCTTTAAAGGATATTAAGAGAATGCTATTAAAAACTTTTTTTCATGGTTTGAAAATTCTGATTAAATGAATCCATTTCAGGGAAGACAAAACTACCTAATCTCATTTAAGAAACTTAAAAACCTAAAAGGTTCTACTATTTTTATTAAAGAAATTAAATTTGTAATGAAAACTTGTTTTTAAAATATCTTCCTAGGACAGGAGGGTTTACTGGTGAACTTTACCAAATATTTGAGAAAAAATAATAATAATTCTACAAAATATCTTTCAGAAAATTAAAGAGAATAAAATGCTTCCTTACAAACTTTAGGAAGTCAGCACTATTGTAATACTAAAATTAGACAAAAACATTATAGGAAAACTGCTGCAGACCAAGATCCCTCATTAACACAGATGTAAAAATCCTCACAAAATATCAGTTCTAAAATAATATTAAAAGAACAACATATCATAACCAAAAGGGGTTTACCCCAAGTTCACAATGCTGGTTTAACACTCAGTAATTGATCAATAAAATTAACAATACTGACACTATATTTTTTTAAAAAATGTATCATCAGCTCAATAGATAAAGGTATTAGACAAAACTCAATATCTATTCATGAAAAAAAATCTTACACTAGGAATAGAAAACAAATTCCTTAACTTAATAAAGGATATATAAACGATATATACAAAAACATTAACCACATCATATTTAATGGTGAAGGACTGAATGCATTTCTCTTAAATTGGAAACAAGATAAGCAATGTAATGCTGGAAGTATTAGTCAGTGTAAGAAGATAAAAATTAAAAGATACAAATTGAAAAGAGAGGAAGAAATAATGTCTCTCTTCACAAACATGCTTATTCCCATATAAAATCCCAAAGAATCTAGAAGGTTTCTAGAATAAGCGAACTCAGAAACATCTCAAGATAAAAGGCTACTGCACATAAAATCAATTGTATTTCTATATTTCAATCACAAACAATAGTTTTTTAAAAATGAAATCACTACTATTTTCAGGGGAATAAAAAAATTAAATGCTTAGGTACATTTTTAATGTAATTACAATTATATGTTAACTAAAATAAATCAAAGAAAACCAAAATAAATTAACAAATATACTGTATTCATGGATTGAAGGATACAATATTGTTAAGAATTCAATGATCTGCAAATTAAATTATAAAATTAATGCAATATCAATCAAAATACCAATGGGGCTCTTTCTCTCAAATATATGTCACTAAGCTGATTATAATATTTATGTGGAAAGACAAAGAAATTAAAATAACCAAAATGGCTTTTATTTTTTATTTTATTTATTTAATTTTTAAGGGATCATCTATCTCAGTTATTCAAAATATGATTGGAGTGTGAAAAAGTGTTGGTTAATTTTTTGGGGGGTGATTTAGTGATTTATTTATTATTTATTTATTTATTTTTATTTTTTATTTTTTATTTAAGTTTCCTTATCTTTATTGTTGAAAGTATTACAGATGTCCCCTTTTTACGTCCATTGATCCCCTCCACAATGCATCCATCCCATCCTAGGCCTTCCCCAGACCAATATCTGTGTCCATGGGTTATACTTATAAACATACAAGTTCTTTGATTAATCTCTCCCCACCCACTCCACCACCACTGCCCTCCCTCTGAGATCCTTGAGTCTGTTCCATGCTTCTATATTTCTGGATCCATTTTGTCCTTCAGTTTATTTTGTTTATTATATTCCACATATAAATGAGATCATGTGGTCCTTGTCTTTCTCTGACTGGCTTATTTCACCTAGCATAATACTTTCTAGTTCCCTCCATGCTGTGCCAAAGGGTAAAAGATCCTTCTTTTTTATAGCTGCATAGTATTCCATGGTGTGAATGTCTCACAACTTTTTTATCCACTCATCTACTGAAGGGCACTTGGACTGTTTTTAGATCTTAAATATTGTAAGTTGCACTGCTATGAACATAGGGGTGCATAAGTTCTTTGTGACTGGCATTTAGGGTTTCTTAGGATATATTCCTAGAAGTGGGATCACTGAGTTAAATGGCAGGTCAATTTTTTATTTTTTTAAATATATCTTTATTGATTTCAGAGAGAGGAAAAGAGAGGAAGAGAGAGATAGAATCGTCAATGATGAGTCATTGATCGGATGAGAGAGTCATTGATTGGCTGCCTAGCCCGCAACCTGGGCATGTTTCCTGACCAGGAATCGAACCCTGATCACCTGGATCCTAGGTTGATGCTCAACAGCTGAGCCATGCCCGGCTGGGCCAATTTTTTATCTTTTGAAGAAACTTCATACTGCTTCCCACAGTGGTTGTACCAGTCTTCATTCCCACCAGCAGTGTACTAAGGTTCCACTTTCTCCACATTCTCCCCAGTACATGACTTTGGTGATTTGTTGATGGTAGCCATTCTTACAGGTGTGAAGTGACACCTCATTGTGGTTTTAATTTGTATCTCTCTGATGATTAGTGACGTTGAGCATTTTTTCATGTCTCTTGGCCATCTGTATGTCCTCTTTGGAGAAGAGTCTATTTAGATCCTTTGCCCATTTTTTAATTGGATTGTTTGTCTTCCTTTTGTTAAGTTGTATGAGTTCCTTATATATTTTGGATATTAACTCTTTATCAGATGTGTCATTGGCAAATACATTCTCCCATACAGTGGGCTCACTTTTCATTTTGTTGATGGTTTTTTTTGCTGTGCAGAAGCTTTTTATTTTGATGCAGTCTCATTTGTTAATTTTCTCCTTTGTTTCTCTTGCCCTAGGAGATGTATCAGCAAACATATTGCTACAAAGGATGTCTGTGATTTTGCTGCCTATGTTTTCCTCTAGGATTTTTATGGTTTTATGTCTTACAATTAAGTCTTTTATTCATTTTGAATTTACTTTAATGTATGGTATAAATTGGTGGTCTAGTTTAATTTTTTGCATGTACCTGTCTAATTATTCCAACACCATTTATTAAAGAGACTGTCTTTACTCCATTGTGTGTTTTTGCCTCCTTTGTCAAATATTAATTGACCCCAATGGCATGGATCAATTTCTGGGTTCTCTGTTCTGTTCCACTGATCTATATGTCTGTTCTTGTGCCAGTACCAAGCTGTTTTGATTACAGTGGCTTTGTAGTATAACTTGATATTTGGTATTGTGATCCCTCCAACTTTGTTCTTCTTTCTCAAGATTGCTGTGCATATTCAGGGTCTTTTTTGGTATCATATGAATCTTTGATGTGTTTGTTCTAGATCTGTGAAATTTGCTGTTGGTATTTTACTAGAGATTGCATTGAATTTATAGATTGCTTTGGGTAGTATGGATATTTTAATGATGTTAATTCTTCAAATCTATGAATATGGTATATTTTTCCATTTGTTTATATCTTCCTCGATTTCTTTGTTCAGTGTCCTATAGTTTTCTGAGTACAGTTCTTTTACATCTTTGGTTAAGTTTATTACTAGGTATCTTATTTTTTTATTTGCAATGGTAAATGGGATTTTTTTTAGCTCCTCTTTCTGAGAATTCATTATTGATGTATAAAAATGTCATCAATTTCTGGGTGTTCATTTTGTGTCCTGCTGCATTGCTGAATTCATTCATTAAATCTAGTAGTTTTTTGGTGGAGTCTTTAGGATTCTCTATGACAATATCATGTCATCTGCAAATAATGACAGTTTTGTGTCCTCCTTTCCAGTTTGGATGCCTTTTATGTTTTCTTCTTGTCTCATCACTGTGGCTAAAACTTCCGGTACTATGTTGAATGAGAGTAGTGAAAGTGGATACCCCTGTCTTGTTCCTCTTCTTAGGAGAAATGGTTTTAGTCTTTGACCTTTGAGTATACTATTGGTTGTACGTCTGCCATATATGGCCTTTATTATGTTGAGGAATGATCCCTCCATTCCCACTTTCCTGCTAGATTTTATAAAAAATTGTTGTTGGATTTTATTGAATGCTTTTTCTGCATCTACTGATATGATCATGTGATTGTTGTCTTTCAGTTTGTTAATGTGATGTATCACATTTACTTATTTGCAAATAATGTACCAGCCTTGCATTCCTGGAGTAAATCCCACTTGTTCATCGTGTATGATCTTTTTAATATATTGCTGGATCTGATTTGCTAATATTTTCTTGAAGTTTTTAGCATCTATATTCATCAGGGATGTTGGCCTGTAATTATCTTCCTTTGTAGTGTCTTTATCTGATTTTGGAATTAAGCTAATGCTGCCCTCATAAAGAGTTTGGAAGTTTTCCTTCCTCTTGGATTTTTTGAAATAGTTTGAGGAGGATAGGTGTTAATTTCTCTTTGAATGTTTGGTAAAACTTCCCTATGAAGCTAACCAGACTAGGGCTTTTGTGTGCTGGGAGTTTTTTTTATTACTGCTTCAAATTCATCAGCAATTATCAGCCTATTCATGTTTTCTGACTCTTCATGATTGAGTTTTGGAAGTTTGAATTTTTCTAGAAATGTGTCCATTTCATCCAGGTTGTCCAGCTTGGTGGCATATAGTTATTCATAGTATTTTCTTACAATCCTTTGTATTTCTGTTGGGTCAGTTGGTATTTCACCTCTTTCATTTCTTATTTTGTTTATTTGGGTCCTCTTTTTTTTCTTCATGAGTCTGGCTAAAGGTTTATGAATCTTGTTTATCTTTTCAGGGAACCATCTCTTGGTTTCATTGATCTTTTGTATTTTTTTTTAGTCTCTATGTCATTTATTTCTGTTCTAATCTTTATTATTTCTTTCCTTCTACTTACTCTGGGCTTTTCTTGTTGTTCTCTTTCTAAGTTTTTAAGTTGTTGGGTTAGAAACTCTATTAGAAGTTTTTCTCAAAAAAAAAAAAAAAAAAAAGAAGTTTTTCTTGTTTTCGGAGATAGGTTTGTAGTTCTATGAACTTCAGTCTCAGGACTTCTTTTGTTGTGCCCCATAGATTTGGAGCTGTCGTGTGTTCATTTTCATTTGTTTCCAGGAAGTTTTTTATTTCTTTCTTGATCTCTTTGGTAACACATTCATTGTTTTAAAACATGTTTTTCAGCCTCCATGTGTTTAAATGATTTTTAGTGTTTTTATTGTTGATTTCTAATTTCACGCCCCTGTGGTCCGAGAAGGTGCTTAATATGATTTCAATCTTCTTGAACTTGTAGAGACTTGTTTTGTGTCCTAACATATGGTCTATCTTTGAGAATGTCCTGTGTGCACTTGAGAAGAATGTCTATTCTGCAGCCTTGGGGTAGAATGTTCTATAAATGTCAATTAAATCCATCTGATCTAGTGTGTCATTTAAGGTAACTGTTTTCTTGTTGATTTTTTGTCTGGAAGACCTATCCAGTGAAGTCAGTGGGGTGTTAAATTCCCTTAGTGTGACTGTATTACTGTCGATCTCTCCCTTAAAGTTGTCTAGAAGTGTTTTTATAAATTTAGGTGCTCTTATATTGCATGCATATATGTTTATCAGGGTTGTACCCACTTGTTGGATTGATCCCTTTAGTATTATGTAATAACCTTTCTTGTCTCTGATTATGGTTTTCATTTTGAAGTCTATTTTTTCTGATATGAGTATTGTTACTGCTGGAAAAAATTTTTCCATCCCTTCACTCTTATCCTGTGTGAGTCTTTTGTCCTGAGGTGGCTCTTCTGCAGACAGCATGTATATAAGTCATGTTTTCTTATCCATTCAGCCACCCAATATATTTTTACTGGGGCACTTAATGCATTTACATTTAAGGTTATTATTGAAAGATACTTATCTATTGCCATTTTATTTCTTTAAGCCTATGTTTCTCATTCTCTTTATTTCTGCTTCTAATTATAGTAGTCCCTTTAACATTTCCTGTAATGCTGGTTTTGTAATGATAAGCTCTTTTAGCCTTTTTCTGTGTGGGAAGCCCTTTATTTCACCATCTATCTTGATTGATAATCTTGCTGGATAGAGTAGTCTTGGTTTTAGATCCTTGTTTTGCATTACCTTGACTACTTCATGCCATTCCCTTCTGGCCCGTAGAGTTTCTGATGAGAAGTCAGCTGACAGCCTTATGGGGGCTCCTTTGTAGGTAACAGATTGCTTTTCTCTAGCTTCCTTTAAGATTCTCTCTTTGTCTTGAATTCTTGGCATTTTAATGATGATATGTCTGGGTGTGGGTCTCTTTGGATTCTTCTCACTTGGGACTCTCTGTGCCTTCTGAACTTGTGTGACTATTTCCTTTACCAGGGTAGGGAAGTTTTCTGCTATTATTTCATTAAACAGGTTCTCTAACCCCTGCTTACTTTCAACCTCCTCTGGCACTCCTATAACATGAATATTGTTATGTCTCATGCTGCCCCACAACCCCCTTAGACTGTCCTCCTGTTCTTTACTTGTTTTTTGTTTTTGGGTCTTTGATTGAGTGATTTTTCCTACCCGGTCTTCTATTTCACTGATCCAATCCTCTGCTTCCTCTAATCTGCTCTTTATTCCTTCCAATGTATTCTTTATTTCTGCTATGTCATTCTTCATTTCTGACTGATCATTTTTCATAGTTTCCATATCTTTTTTCATGCTGTTGAGCATCCTTACAATCAGTATTCTGAACTCTATATTTGAGAGATTGCTTATCTCCATTTCATTTAGCTCTTTCTCTGGAGTCTTCTCTTGTTCTTTCATTTGGGACTTGTTTTTTGTTCTCCTCACTTTGGCTACTTTTTTGGGTTTGTTTCTAAGTATTAGATAGATGTGCTAGGACTCTCAGTCTTTTTGGAGAGTCTCTGGCACAGGCCAATGTCAGACACAGGTTGTGAGTGGCCATGAGTACCCTGTTTGGAGCTATCAACAACCCTACACTGGTGTCCCCTCTGCTGGGGCTGGGTGCATTTGGGCAGAACCAAGATACACATCAAAGTCTGATTTTCTAAGACCCAGGTCCCAAAGTAGATCAGGCAAAGAGTCAAAGCACCCTGAGACCTGCCTCTACCTGAAGATTGATTAATCTGATTCTCTTAACAAGCCTCAGGCTGTAGAAACTCCTCTGAGCAGGGCAGAGGCTTTCCAGCAGGGCCAGGCAATTGCTTCCCCTCACAGGCAAAAACAGAAAATTGGTGGCAGTAGAAAGATGTCCTCCACAGTCTGGTGGAATGACTTGGCACAGGAATCCAGATGGGCGTCCCCTGATCTCACTCTTCAGAGCCCACAACCCTCAAGTCTCCCCACACAGCTGCAGTCCACTCCACTCCCCCTCCACTGAAGCCCAAGGTGAGTGACTGCACAGGAAACTTTGTGTGTTGTTTCTTTAAGTGGGTCCCTGCAGTTCCAGCTGCCTTTCCCTAGTAGACAGAAACTCAGCTGCTTTTCATAGCCAGATGTTATGTGGGCACCTTTCTCAGTTCTGGGGCTCCTGGCTGGGAAGCCTATCCTGGGGTTTAGGCCCCAGAGTTTTCATGGGAAACCCCCTACAGCTGAGATATCCCTTAGAACCTTCAGCTGCTGCCTGTGGGAGCCCAGCCAGCCCTCTCATGTCTGCACTTTCTACCAGTCTCTATGCAGTCTCCACTTTTCCTCCTTGGTTATCAGGGTGCTCTCCAGCTAGTCTTCAGTTGGTTTTCCAAAACAGCTTTTAAAAAGAAGTAAAAAATTAGCTGGTTCACTTCCTGATGTTAAGACTTAGTATAAAGTTACAGTAATCAAGACAACATGTTATTGGCTAAAGGATAGACAGACACACAGATGAATGAAATAGAATAGAGATCCCAGAACAGACCTACACAAATATAATCAACTGATTTTTTTTAACCACTTTATTGGGGGATGGTTTACACCAACTGATATTTTGAGAATTCCATCTTAATAGAGAAAAGATCGTCTTTTCAACAACTGGAATTTGAACCATTTGATGTCCATATGCACAAAAATAAACCTGAACCAAGCCTCAAACCTTACAATGTGTACCCCAAAGTCATTGGCCAAATGTAAAAAATAAAACTATAAAACTTTTAGATAAGCCTGGCTGGAGTGGCTCATTTGCTTGAACATATTCCTGTGCACCAAAACGTTGCCAGTTTGGTTCCCAGCAGGGCATGTACAGAAGGTGATCAATATTTCTCTCTCTCTCCCCTCCCCTCTCTAAGCATGTCTTTAGGTGAGGATTAAAAAATAAAACAAAACAAAAAAAATATAGATAAAAACATAAGGAAAAACCATGTAACCTTGTTAAGGTAAAAATATTTAATTACAAAGGCATAATTCATAAAAATTGACTTTATAAAAATGAAAATATTTTGCTCCACTAAAGAAAGTGATATGATAATGAAAAGACAAGACAGAGACTGGGAGAAACAATGAAAATAATACTCCTGAAAATAGAAATGAAATTTATGTCTACACAAAACCTACATGTAAATGTTTCTAACACCTTTACTCATAATTGCCAAAGTCTGATAAAAACATGGATGAGCATGTCCTTCCCATGTGAATGGGTAAACAATCTATGGGATATTGCTTACAAAGTAACACTAATCAAGAAAAAAAGGAACAGCCCAGCCTGGCATGGCTCAGCAGTTGAACGTCGACCTAGGATCCAGGCAATCGGGGTTGGATTCCCGGTCAGGGCACATGCTCAGGTTGCAGGCTTGGTCTCCAGCCGGGGTGTGCAGGAGGCAGCCAGTCAATGATTCTCTCATCATTGCTGTCTCTCTCTCTCTCCCTCTCCTTTCTTCTCTCTGAAATCAGTAAAGATACATTTAAAAAAAGAAAAAGAAAAAAGGAACAAACTATTGATTCACACAACATCAATGAACCCTAAACACATTCTGCTAAGTGAAAAAAAGCAAATTTAAAAATCTACATCAGTGTTTCTCAATTTGGCAACTACCAACTTGTTGAGCTGGGTAATTCTTTGTGCATTACATAGTAGTTAGCAGCATCCCTAACCTCTATCCAAGAGGCCAGTAACACTCTAGACAACAAACAAAAAAGTCTCCAGGCATTGCCAAATGTACCTAGGAAACAAATTTTCTCATGTTGAGAACCTGGTGGGCATATTTGTTTCTGGAGAAGGCAAAACTATAGAAACGTAAAATACATCATTAGTTGACAGATTGGGGGAAAAAGGAGTGGTTAACTTAGAGGGAATTTTAGGGGAGACTATAAAGTATCAGGACTATGTTGGTGGATATATGACTCCATGCATTTGTCAAAACCTATGCTGTACACCACAAAGAGTGAACTTCACTGTATAACATGTGAGAGGAACCTCAAATCAAATATGAACTGTATGTGATATATGAACCTAAATGTATTACAAATGAGTAACATAACCACAGTGTAGAAAGTGGGAAAGAAAAAACTAACTTAGTGACTTTGCAAAAGCTCTTTGATTGGATATTTCAAAGCTTAAAGACAAACAGTAAACAAATAATGTACTCAAGTTAGCAAATTTGTTTCTCAAATGCATATGGGTTAGAAATTCTAAAATTAATTCATGTAGGTAATAGGCAAAAAAAAATAAGTAAATAAATTGCAGATAATGAGCCTGGTTTCTCAATGTTAGAGGAAAAAAATTGCAAATACTTGAAAGAAAAAGGCCAGGATGAAACTTGTAGTATTGTACTGTAAGTGGAAGTGTCATTATTGAACTCATGGTTTTTAGTATATATACAAATACTTAAATACAAAAATAAATATAAATGTACTTTTATGCAAGCATGCTTAATCTAGCTTAGTTTGCTGAGAGAGCCTAGAAACAGTGACACCCCAATAGCAATAAGATACTAAGCTTCAGACCTTAGTGTTTAAATAACTAATAACTTTTTCCAGTGAAAGAACTTGAGATCCCTGGAAAAGTGTTTGAAAAATACAAAATTAGTCCAGAGCACCTTGTGGTTTCAAAAGTAAGGAGTGCTTGCTCATAAAATATAAGGACACAGAAGATAATGTGAAGAAGCTCTTAGGAGTAACCTGGAAAACTTAAGCAACAAAATAAATAATGACAGTATTAGATTATAACCCATAGACATCCATGCATCCAGTGAATATAAATTGATAATTTAGTAAACAAAGAAATGTGAGAGAAGAGACAATTCTTCCGAAGAGGAAATCGTAGAAAGTAGTAGTGACTTAATAGATGTGTGCCATTTTTACTTGTACCTAGGAAACTGAAACCCTGGGCAACTAGCTTGATGACCCTGTGCGTATGAATGGATCACAGAGCTTGGCTGGTCACCAGTCCACTCAGGAGAGATGAAGATAAGTCCTCCTCTCCATGCTCCCTTCATAATACATGGGGGGAAAAACGCACGAAAAATTATTGTTTCAGGTATAGTTGTGCATTTTTCTTTTCCCACACCCTTCTTATAATTACCCTACTCTGTTTTTTAAGATTGCTCATATTTATTAAAAAAAGCAGAATAAAACAAAAATCCTGGGACTATTAATTGTATGCAACTTTTATATGTCTTAGATGCAGAAAGAGAAATCACTAATCATTAGAGAAAAACTCCTTGCTTTTCTGTACTGACTTCAGAAGGTGAACTGAAAGTTACCTTCAATTGAACATTCACTTTCAACATGAAGGTCCAGAGAAAGAATCTGAAACTGGATTTGGATACATTTAATTAGAGCTAAGTTCTTTCAAGGACTTTAGATCCTCCTGCTAAAGATCAAATAAAATAGTGCTAGATTGAAGTGTTTGGATATTTGAAGCTCAATAAATAGCCTGCTCAATTATTAAGCCTTTCCCAGTCCCTTGAACCAGAATCAATCATTTCCTGGGCTCATCTTAACTCTAGAATTTATATATCATTTACTATATTATACTTTGCTCCTACCCTTTACTTAGTACATTATTAGCTTTATCTTACCTACTAGACTTTATATTTCTTAAGGTCATAGTAGCCTTCATTTAACTAAACCATCACAGTACTTTGACTGATGCCTTATAATGGGGGGCAGGTAATTTCTATTGAGTAAAATAGATTGTTAGTTTTATTATCCTTTCTAGCAAGCTAATTGATATCTCTATACCTATACTTTTACCTTTAACTATATCTATATCTAACCTTCATCTATCTAGATATAAGTATAGCTAGAGATGTAGATGTAGATATAGGAATGGATATAGACACAGTTGTGCATCTGTATTATTTCTTAGTATTTAACTGTTGTGTCTATAAGAATATATAATCTCTACATATGTAACTAAAAGTTTTACTGGTATTGGTTCAATCACAGGTTACAATTCAGGTTTAGAGAGGATTACAACCATGTTATATCAAATGCTCACACAAAGCCATTGTTTTAGGGAAAGTTTTAAATAAGATATCAGAGTAAACTCATCTATTCATTCACAAATCAGTTAATTGGTTCTTTTGGTGAATCAATAAAATGACATATTTAAGGAAATGTGAGCTCTGGAGGAAAGGAATTTCTGTTTTGTTCACTAATATGTTCTTAAGGACTGGAGGAATATCTGGAGCATAATGGGGTCTCAATAAATGTTTATGAAATGATGGAATGTATGAAGTCTGAGAAATAGATATGAATCAGAAAACTTTTTCAGCAATCCTTTAATAATTATACAATGCTTTATGGACTCTTAGCCATAAAAGTTTTTTGGGGGATGATTCCACAACTTCCAAAAGACATTCCATTTGACATTACCCTATCTTAGTAAGAAAAGACAAAAGATACTCTTTTACAGAGAAAATAAGTTCACTGCTTTAAGCTTTCTTTTTTTTTTTTACAGTGAAAAAGTTTATTATTGAAAGAGTCATAATTATATATTCCAGAGACCATGCTTTCTGTCACAAACATTGTTCCCAGAGGAGTAAGTAGGGACACACAGATGTGCTATGCCATGTCAGAAAGAGGTAATTTACCGGAAGTTACTTTTTATAGATTCTGGTAAAATATATATAACATAAAATGTGCTATTTTAACCATTTTTAGGTGTACAGTTCAGTGGCATTAAGTACATTTCCACTGTTGTGTAATCACCATCATCTATCTCCAGAACATTTTTCATCTTCCATAACTGAAACTACACACATTAAACAATAATGCACTCCTCGCTCGGCACGCTTGACTCAGCCGTTGAGCGTCGACCTATGTTCCAGGAGATCTTGGTTCGATTCCCGGTCAGGGCACATGCGGGGGTTGTGGGCTCCATCCCCAGTAGGGGGAGTGCAGAAGGCAGCTGATCAATGACTCTCCCATCACTGGTGTTTCTATCTCTCTCCCTCTCCCTTCCTCTCTCTGAAATCAATAAAGATATATTTAAAAATAATACTAAAAATGCATTCCTCCCTTTCTCCCCTCCAGGCCACCATCATTTTACTTTCTGTCTCTATGAATGTGACTACTCTAGATATCTCATATAAGCGTACATACAGTATTTGTCCTTTTGTGACTTGTTGATTTTGTTTAACATGTTTTCAAGGTTCGCCCATATGCTACAACATGAAAAAGCTTCTTGTTTTTATAGACATAATTGACAGTGATGATACACAATAACTTTCTCATTTGAGGGTACTGAGAGGTTTTCTCTATTCTCAACTAGCATGTCCTGATTTTTTAATGACAAATATAAAGGATTGGGTTTTATTTTAAATAGAAAACTAAAGAATATCCCTCTTTTTGCTCATGTCCTGCCACACACTAGTTTGGATTTCCATAAGTTCACGGACAAAGTAAACATGTCACATCCAAATGCCCCAAAATTTCACTGGTCCTTCTCAAATAGTACTGACAAGGGAATCACAATTCATATTATGTTTCTTTGCCTGTCTCAAAATATCAGGAGCAAATCAATGTAGATATTCCAAATACAATTAAACACTTTAAAATGCTACTCTTTAGTAATTACTTTGTATGAAGCACACAGAGTGTATAAAAGGAAGTGTGGCTGTTCTTCAGGAGACCTGACTGACATCCAGCCATGGCTTTGTCAGTTACTTGTTCAGCGCTGACCAGGAGACTCTTTTATATGTCACCTTGCTTATCTGTAAATAAAAGGGGTTGTGTCCTTTCTATAACCAGTGACTACTGATAAAGATTATATGAATCAATACTTTTCAGTAGAGAGCCACTGTGAAGGCTTGTTACCATAGTGTATGACATGTTTATCTTATAGTGTAAACTATCTCTTATAGCGTATAAATACAATCCATTATATTGAGGTGAATCTTGTTAATCCACACCAAAAAATATTTTTAAATGTTTGCTGTTTTTAATATTCTGTGTAATGTACGTAATGTTTAATCAACTACTTATGAGTAAAATTCATTTAATCCTAAGGAAGCTGACCTTAGCTGGTTTGGATCAGTGGTTAGAGAGTCAGCCAACACACTGAAGGGTCGTGGGTTTGACTCCAGGTTAAGGGCATGCACCTGGGTTGCAGGTTTGATCCCCGGCAAAATTGGGGTCCATGGGGAAGGCAGCCAATCGATGGGTCTCTCTCACATCAATGTTTTTCTCTCTCTCTTCCTTCCACTCTTTCCAAAAATTAATGGAAAAAATATCTTCGGGTGAGGATTAACAACAACAAAAAAGCTGGACAAGCCTTGTGTTATCCCCATTCTACAGATGCAGAAACTATAGCTCCAAGATGATAACCAACTTAAATCTGTCAGAATATAAGTAATGGAGCTAAGACTAGATTCCAAGTCCTGTGAACCCTAGAGCTCTTTTTACTGTAACCCACTGCCTATGTTCAGTCCTTAAAGAGTACTTTTCTATGAAATGAGTACTTTTCTATGATTGTGAGAAACACAATCATACTATCCTTTTCTCCCCAAAATGTTAGGTTTGAAGAGCAGTGGATGGGGCTGTATCCTACCAGCTCATCTGGCAGCCTCTTTAATTCTGACACCTTCAACCCCAGGAATTACTTCAGGTTTAAGCCTAGCACTTAGGTTTTATTTTTCAGAAATACCTTGACATTTAGGATTTTTTAAAAAATCATGAAGCAAAATTTATATAACTTTGAGTGAATTTGGGAGAACAAATTTGGATGATAAAAAAACTAAATGGGAAGTCAGTTGATGATAAGCTTCTTTGAATGAATCTGTTATTATTTATCTCAACTTTCTTATCTGTAAAATGATGGAAGTATTTCTTACTACACATGTTTTAGTCTTCCCTGAACAAATTTTTGAGATGATGATGGGTGTACAGTGAAAAAGAAAGGAGGAGGGGTCTTAATAAAGTCCTTCACACAGTCTATAATATGCTAATTTGCATTATGATATTTAACAAAGGGATACTCCACATAAAACTCTCTAAATATTTTTCACCACAGAACACTTCTTGCCCACAGATTTGGAAAAGCTGCACTGCAATTTGTTATCTCTGTGTTATTAATCTAGTTTGTAAGAAGACCAATACACACATAATAGCATTTAGAAATATTTAAATGATAATATTTGTGCAAACTCTTGGTTACCTATAGGATGTAGTTATAGAAATATCCCTGTTCTGGGTGTGCTTCCTCAGTCTCTCTTATGCTCTGTGGTGTGTCTCAGGGAAAGAAAAGCACTTTTAGGTAATTGTGTTCTACCAGTATCATTGAGCATAATTCCTGGGTGATTTTTTTAAGAAACAACAAAAGTGAAAATTATAGTGTAGAAAATAGAAAGAAAATAAATTTAAGAGGATGTGAATATCCATCAAAGGGAATCATATAACTCATAAACAGTTTAAATATCAGTAGTTAAAATGACTTTTATTTTTTGTTTATTTTGTTGTTGTTTATTTTTGTTTAAAATATTGCAGATGTCCCTTTTTCTCCCCAAGGGTCCATTAAGCTTACTTTCATGTGAGGACTCATCAGAATCTTATTTACAGACCTTACAAATTGGCTTTGGAAGTGAAATCTGCTAGCATGGCATTATAATAGAAGTGTACACACCAGGATTCACACGTTAGAATTTACCCTACCTCACTGTCAGTTTGTGTGATTTATAATACCATTCTTATTGGAAAAAAAATGAGATGAGGGTAGAATCTATCACTGGAGACTGATTATCATCACACTCTGACACATAATTCATAAAATGAGCTAGGTCTCTTGAGTGAAGATATTTATCTAAACAAATCAATCTTGTACTTTGTAAGTTCATCATTCTAGCTTTGGGATGATTAACTTCCTTAAAAGTGTGAGCAGAATGAGTGTGATTTTTGTACAATAATTTTTTATTACAAAATTGTTCTAATATACTTTGTACTGGAAACGATTCATCACCAATATTATGTCTCCCAATCTGGTGAATTTATAGCATTGGGTCTATTATTCTTGAAAAATTATAAAATCGACCTTTCAATTAAATTAGGAGGGAAAAATCTTTCATTTTCCAGAGGTCAAGATGTTCCTTATAAATATAGTTTATATCAATCCCATAACATTACATATAAATGATGATAAATAAGTAATCATTTGTAATAGTATACTTTCTTTAGTGCATAAATTTGAATTAAGGTTGTCAGAAATTGGTTGTACTGAGTATATATATATATATATTTGTGGGATAAAAAGTGCTTGAATGAAATCAATCTTTGAAGACATAAATTCACTTTTACCAGGAAGGTATACTTTATCCTAATTGCTGGGCAATGCTTTCTCTGCATGCTTTCTCACATATAAAACTTTAGTAAATTACTGCTTTTGTAAAAATGTAGTGTTTTTAATCTTTTGATAAAGATTAGATTTAGGTTTAGCCAGACCAGTGTTGAGAAATAGAATAGATGGAGGAAGAAAATGAAGAGACACTGATGGATCTGGAATTACTTATTATTCTGAGGAAATAATAACAGAGCTCATCCCCAACATGGCTCTATCAAAATTAAGCCAACTGAGAGCTCAGTCACATCTAAAGAAGAATAGAAATTCGGGAATCATGGTGGTGTCAGGAATAAGAGGAAAAGCTTGGCTGATCTAGGGGAGTCAAACTCCAATGTGAGCTACCAGGCCTGGTATCTTGGCATGTTGCACAAATCAGGAACTTATGGCCCAGGTAAAAGCTGACAAGAGATAGGGACAATTATGCAGTTTAAAAGTTGTTATTCCTCAAACACCAAACTTAATCTTGTCCTGAAACTAGAAGTTTAGTATTAATTCTGTGATTACATGTATAGCCAGCTTTGATCAGAATTTGTTCAGTAGTTGGACAGGACTGCGTCTGAGACTGAGGATAGTAGCTGATGGCCATGGACAGGCAGAAAACATTGACATTGGCCTAGAATAAATATTAGGCTGTGACTTACTGACCTTTTGAGAAGATGAGATATACTCCAGTCTGAGAGAACAGACTAAATGATTCCCAGACATCTTGCCAAAAATTATATGGATAATAAAAATAATAGCCCTTTTTTTGGGTACTCCATATGCACAGTTACATATGCTGAGATTTTAGTATGATGTAGCTCATTAAACTCCCACAATGACCGTATGAAATACATAAAGATGTTATAGCATTTGAACTGTGTAGAATCTGAGACTTAGATTAAGTGGGGCCAGGGTTTGAATATTAGTCTGTCTATTAACTACTTATTTCTCCATAACATATGTCAAAATTAAGTATCTCAAAAAAAATTTTTTTTTTTAACCCTCACCTGAGGATATTTTTCCATTGCTTTTCAGAGAGAGTGGAAGGAAGAGAGAGAGAGAAAGAGAAACATCAATGTGAGAGAGACATGTCAATTGGTTGCCTCCAGCATGTGCCCCCACTGAGGCTGGGGATCAAGCCTTTAATTGAGGTACATGCCCTTGGCCAGAATCAAACCCTGGACCCTTCAGTCCCCAAGCCAGTGCTCTAGCCACTGAGCCAAACCAGGTATGGCTCAAAATTTTTTTTTTTGTCTTACACTTTCAGTGTGTTAGAAATCTGGAAGTGATTTAAGCTGGGTGTTCCTGATTTTAGTGTCTTTCAAGAGCCTGCAGTAAAGGTGTTAGCTAAGACTGCAGTTATCTCCGGGCCTGCCTAGAGAAGGAACATATACAAGCTCATACATGAGGCTGTTGGCAGGTCTCAGAAGATCTGCTTCCAAGCTCACTCACATGAGATTCTCCCCAGAGTCGCCTCAAAACCCAAAGACTGGCGCCTTTCAGAGGAAGCAATCCAAGAGAGAGTGAGAAAGAGCATGAAGACAGAAGCTAAACACTTTTTATAATCCAGTGTTGGAAGCAACATCCCATCATTAATCCCACATTCTATTGCTTAGAAGCAAGTCAGTAAGTGCAGCAAACACTCAAGTAGAAGGGAATTCACAAAAACTTAAATACCAAGAGGTAAGGGTTATTGGGGGCCATTTTAGAGGACACTTACCACAATATGTGTCACCTTTGAAACTATTTCTCAACAAAAACACTGTATCACCTTTCTCTTAATTTTTTAACTCTAAATTCTCATGCTTGGATTTATTTTTATTTTTATTTTTTTAGCTACACAGATTTATAAAACCACAAGCCAATCCAAATAACTATTTTCTCCTTTTTTGCTTAATTGATGACTGTCTTTTAGAAAAGAGGGACAACCCTTCCAAAGGTTCAATTTTTCTGAAGCATACATTTTTCAATGTGCAACAGCTCCCTTTTATTAAGATAAGAAATAAAATGAAACTGAGCTTTCCACCTTGTCTGTGAGGCAAGCTTTTTCCCTCTGACACTTTCTTTGTGAAATGTAGATGCGAGAGTAAAATCAATGCTTCTTCTGTAACAGGACCTGAAGGAATGCATGATGTGTACAGCTAGAAGCCCAAATGCGTGTGGTTTTAATCTTTATTTTATTGTTTATAATAAATTAAAACTTGGGAAGCTAATCTACAATATTCTGTTTTATTTTTATACATTTGATACGATTGCATTTTGAAAGCAATTTGTTTTTTATGCATTCTGATTTATTAATGTAAAACTAATTTGTTCCCTACCTAATACAGAAAAGAAGAAAAATATCAATTCTACAAAGGCAGTAAAATTTTAATAATTTCTTTTTCATAATAGTAAAGTAAACTCAATTCATAAATATTTAAATCCTACTTTCCTTTCAAAAAATATTGGCCATAAACAATGATATTCAAACAGGCTGCTCTGTCTCAATTCTCATTTGGTTTATCAAGAATTTAGGTTTTCTTCAGAGAAATAATTAGTTTTGTGTAATCATTGCTTCACCTTGAAGTATAATCCTAATGTTATATAATGCAAAAATAAAATGTGGGTCAATTTTAGTGATAATTTAGAAAAGACAGGATAATGCAAAGTTGATAGGACTCATTTTATGAAACTCTGTCAGAATGGATTCCATTTTTCAATTAAGTTTTATTTTTACCAAAATTAACAAACAATTTTTAAAAGACAGATAGTACTACAAAGTTTGTAATAAAATATGGCCATTTCCCACTCCTCCTTACAACCCATCAATCTTGCTCCCCAACAGCAACCCCGAATAAACCTTTATCTGTTTCCTCAAATATTTAACATTCTTTTTTGCTATTTTTCCAGTTTTCAATTTTAGACAGTTATTTTTAAATAGAAGACGAGGATTTATTTCTCTTATAAAGCATTCACAGCCAGCAGACCGACACACAAGCACACAGACTCACATATTGGGCCCCTGTACTTCCTAATATAGTTGCATCACATTTAACTAAATCAATGGGCATACATTGTCCTATTGTTCACAGTGAAACTAAGTGACATACTATAATACAACTCTTTTACAAGTTTTTGTTTTTCCTGAAGATAGTTTTTGTTTTGTTACTTTTCATTTACTGTCCCATAAATTCAAATGCATTTTCAAGTTGCTGTTAGCCTGCATTGAGCTACATAAAGTGTGAATTATATACATACTTTGACATATACAGATGAGGTATTAAGTTTTTGTCACTTGAAACTTACTTCTTCAGGTTGTGTCACTCAGGGGCTGTTTCATTCAGGAGTAGCTTTCATCTGGAACTGCGCAAATTTTTCAAGAAAGATGCTAATTTATAACCCACACAACTTTACACTCAGGTGTACTGTTTTGATGGTGCCGCTATAAGTATGTGCCTTTAAAACACAGGAATTCAGATAAATTATATTTTTGCACAGTTTCTATTAAAAAATTGTGGTGCATTTATAATCATGAATTCTATATTATATAGTATATTCCTGACTATAGAATATGGAATATTCTTTCTGGGCTTTGAGGAGACCTGTGTTGTACTTACAATTTATATGTGAGAGGGTTGGTTTTTCCATTAATTACTTTTGGTCTCTGTAAATTTCACATCCTCCATTTCCTTCCCTACCTAGATCCTTTTGATGTCAGCTGCAGAAGGACATATTCTTGTTTTGATAAACCTCCGGCTCTGAACTTTGATGCCACCAAGCCAGGTAAACTGGCAAAATGATGGGAGGAGATTACTGGAAGCTATTCTTACGCTTGTAGCTAATTAACATTTAATTATCCATGGAAATTACATGGGTATCATAAATATGTTCTATTAAACACAAACTAATGTCTCCAACACAGTTTCTGCTCAGCTGAATCTCAAAAATGCCTGCAGCCAACCATTGTAGCACACCAGTACAAGGAAATTTGACTGCCAACCAATAGTGGTTAAATTATCTTTAAAACTTGTACAAAATCATTTAATCATGTCAACACATTGTTAAAGCCCCTCTATCTATTGAAAGGGACCTTTGCAAGTGGGAGATTCTGAAGTTGGTGATTCATTAAATTCACAGTAAATCCACTTATGCCTTCCTTCTTTTAATTAAGCTTATGTACCAATGGTTTCCTGAGAAGGGAAAGTTAACACCTGAGTCCTTGCATGTCTAAAGATGTCCTTACCCCACCTTTGCATTTAATTATTGGTTGGTTATGTATAGAATTCTAGGTTGAAAATCATTTTCCCTCAGAACTTTAAGGGTATGTTGAGGAGTCCAATATCATTCTAAACCCAGGACTTTTACATGATGTTTTATATACATTTTCTTTCTGGATGATTTTAGGACTTGTTATAGGTTGAATTGCATCTCCTCAAAATTCATATATGAAGTCCTTACCCTCAGTACCTTAGAATATGACCTTCTTTGGAAATAGATCCATTATAGATATAATTAGGTTAAGATGAAGTCACTAGGGTTACCTCTAATCTAACATGATTTGTGTCCTTATAAAAAGGGAAAATTGGGACACAGAGATGAACACATAAAGGGAAGACAATGTGAAGACACACAGAAAGACGATGGCCATCTACAAGGTAAGGAGAGAAGCCAGGAATAGATACTTCCCAGTAGTTCTCAGAAGGAACCAATTCTGCTAACACCTTGATCTTGTACTTCTAGCCTCCAAAACTGTGAGACAATAAATTATTTTTAAGTCACTAAGATTTTGGTACTCTTTTACAACCGAAAACAAGTTTAGGACCTTCTCTTTATTTCTAGTTTTCTAAAATTGGATTATAACGTACTTTTTTTAACCCTCACCCAAGAATGTTTTTTCCATTGCCTTTTCAGAGAGAGTTGAAGGGGAGAGAGAGAATCATCAATGTGAGACTGACACATTGATTGGTTGCCCACTGCAGGCACCCTGACCAAGGTGGGATCCAGCCTGCAACCCAGGCATGTGCCCTTGACCAGAATAGAATCTGAGACACTTCAGTCCTTAGGCAGACACTCTAACCACTGAGCAAAATGGGGTAAGGCTATGGTGTACTTTTAATATTTTTTCTAGGATCATTTTTATATTTTAATGGTATTTCCTGCAGCTTATTTCTTTTTTAATTTGGGGGGGGGGGGTTATTAAGCAAATACATTACTTTATTCTAGTTTTATGTATCACTACTTTCCTTCAAATTACCTAGAATTGTGAGGAGAATAATGTGAATGTAAGATGGAGTGAATGTGGAATGATTGCTAATGGTCTAGTCCTTTTGGCTTTTATGGGATATGTTGTCCTACCTGCTAGATTTATGTTTGTACTAAAATTCCTGGTGCCTGATTGGTCCATCCACATGCATATTTGCATTCAAAATGCTAGCAGTTTGATTGGTCCAAAAAACACTGTACTGATTAGTCAACTGGAGCCACTCTGATTGGTTAGTGAAAATGCTGATGGGAGTATAGCTGTGCAACCCCAATTGGACAGAGAAAGTCTCAGTTCTATTGGCTGAAACACAATTCCAGAAACTTTCTTGATAGGTATTTTCTTTCTCAGGGTTCACAGTAACCACTCATCTACTTTCTTTTGCTATAAATTTGTCTCTTCTGGACAATTTATTTAAATGCAATCATATATTACGTGGCCTTTTGTGAAAGGCTTCTGTCACTTATATTTTCAAGCTTCATTCATTCTGTTGTTTTTCTGCTGTTTAACCTTTTATTCCACATATTTTAATTCAGAAAAAAATCTATTTTGTTTTCTGCATTCAAAATTTTAGCATTCTATTTGGGAACATTGGCATTTATTATGATTTATTTTTATTCTTTTTAAATAAATTTTCTCTGTTGCTCACATTTTAGCATGCATTCTGTAGCCTGTCAACGTCTATCAGTACTTCCTTTTCATTGTTGAACAATATGCACTTTATGGATATATCACCTTCTGTTTATCCATTTTTTTAATATCCATTGCTTATACATTTGCACTTTCCACTTTTTGACTATTTTGAATAACGCTGGTATGAACATTTTCATACATGTCTTTGTACATAAGAATGCATGTTTTGTTTTTTCTCCTTCTTGTATTGTACTTCCAGACTTTTTATGTTTGCTTGTTTAAGTTTCTTTATCTTTATTGTTGAGAGTATTACAGATGTCCCCTTTTTATCCCCATTGATCCTCTCCACCCCAAATCCATCCCTCCCCTAGGCTTTCCCCATACCAATGTTTGTGTACATGAGGTTATGCTTATAAACATACAAGTTCTTTGATTAATCTCTGTCCACCCACTCCCCCCTCCCTGCTTTCCCTCTGAGATCCCTCAGTCTGTTCCATGCTTCTATGTCTCTGGATCTACTTTGTTCATCAGTTTATTTTCTTTATTATATTTCACATATAAGTGAGATCATGGGGTACTTGTCTTTCTCTGACTGGCTTGTTTCACTTAGCATAATACTTTCTAGTTCCCTCTATGCTGTGCCAAAGAATAAAAGGTCCTTCCTCTTTACAGCTGCGTAGTATTCTATGGTGTAAATGTGCCACAGCTTTTTTTTCCACTCATCTACTGATGGGCACTTGGACTGTTTCCAGATCTTAGCTATTGTTCCTGCAGCTTTTTAAAAAAAATTATTTGTTATTGAATTTACGGGGGTAACATTGGTTAATAAGATTATATGTTTCAGGTATACAATTCTACAATACATCATCTGTACATTGTATTGTGTGTTCACCACCCCAAGTCAAGTCTCCTTCCATCACCATTTATCCAACCTCTACCTTCTTCTACCTCCCCCAGCCCCCTTTCTTCTGGCAATCACCATACTCTTGTCTGTGTCCATGAGCCTTTCTTATGTTTCTTTGCTTAATCCCTTCACCCTTCTCATCCAGCCCCCAACCCCTCCCATATGACAGCTGTCAGTCTGTTCTTTGTATCTTTGAGTCTGTATCCATTTTGTTAGTTTATTTTGCCCATTAGATCCCATATATGAATGAAATCATATGGTACTTGCCTTTCTCTGACTGGCTTATTTCACTTTTTATAATACTCTCCAGGTCCACCCATTCTTTTGTAAAGGGAAAGATTTCCTTCCTTTTTATGGCTAAGTAGTATTCCATTGTATAAATGTATCTCAGCTTTTTTGTCCATTCATCTACTGATGGACACTTGGACTGCTTGCAAATCTTGGCTATTGTAAATAATGCTGCAGTGAACATAATGGTACCTATATTCTTTCAAATTAGTACTTCAGTTTTCTTTGGATATATTCGCAGAAGTGGAATCACTGGTTCATAAGATAGTTCCATTTTTAATTTTTTGAAGTAACTCCATGCTGCTTTCCACAGTTGCTGCACAAATCTGCATCCCCACCAACAGTGCATGAGAGTTCCCTTTTCTCCACATCTTCACCTGCTCTTGTAGATGTTGATAGCCATTCTGAGAGGTGTGAGGTGATCACTCATGGCTTAATTTAATTTTTTTCACAGCAAAGGAAACCATCAACAAAATGAAAAGACAACCAATTGAATGGGAAAACATATTTGCCAATAGATCATTAAAGGCTTAATATCCAAAATTTATAAGAAACATAAAACAACACAAAGAAAACAAAAAATCCAATTAAGAAATGAGCAAAGAACCTGAATAGATACTTCTCCAAAGAGGACATACAGGTGGCCAATAGGCATATGAGAGGATGCTTAGCGTCACTGGGATAACTTTTAATATGGAAACGCATGTTCTTTGGTTCCAGAATACATGATTTTATTATGTCTTTGATAAGTTGCTATCCCAAATTTTTTCTAAAATTCATGCTTACATTTGAATTAAACTTTTGGTTTTAGTCTGTAACTTTTTCACCTCAAATTTATTTTTCTATATCTTCATCATTTTTTCTTATTAAGTGATTTTCTCAATTTTATGTTCCAAACCTTCCTTGGATATATTTCAACTGTATTAATTTTAATACCCAAGAACTCTTTTCATTTATTTGTGGTCTGAATGTTCCTTTGTTCATATCATCCTGGGTTTGTTACCGTTGTTTGTTTCTTTTATTTTTTTTTAATTTTAACTCACAATTCAGAAGATTGAAAATTTGGACTGGGATCAACTTGGCAGATCCAATTGTCTTGACTTGGTTCATTTTTGTATCTGTGATCAGCTACTGAATTGCTTAGAGGCTCATGTCTGCTTTATATGTTCTTTTTTTATCTTCCAACAGGTCAGCCAAGAAGTGTTTACATGAAGCTGGAATTGCTGTCCTCAGATTTGTTTTTGATACTCTGGAGTTATGCTTTCATTCTTACCAGTCCACCAAAACACTGTCGTGAAAGTCACCATGTTGCTAAGTAAAATAATAAAATTTTCTTTTTTTCTTTTTTTTTCAAAATATATCTTTATTGATTTCAGAGAGAGGAAAAGAGAGGGAGCGAGAGAGAGAAACATCAATGATGAGAGAGCCATTGATCAAGCCCACAACCCGGGCATGTGCCCTGACAGGAAATCGAACCTAGATCGCCTGGATCCTAGGTCGATGCTCAACTGCTGAGCCACGCCCGGCCGGGCTAAAATAATAAAATTTTAACTTTCATCAATCTATCAGGAGTTGCTCAAACATTTCTATTTAAAATATCTTTTTTTCTTTCTTTCAGGACATCATACATGGTTACTTTTTCTAATATATTTCTGGCTGATCCTTTTAAGTCTCTTTTGTTAGTTGCTCTTCATGACCGTATCTTTAAATATTGATGTTAAACAGGCTTCAGTCTTTAGAACTCTTATCTTTTTTTCTTTTTTTACAAGAGAACAATCAATTTTACTTATTTACTTTTCAATAAATTTAAATCCTTGAAGGGAACATCATTACACAGATTTTGTATCCAATGGCCTTAGCAGGAAGGTTGCTTCAGAATTTAGCACCAACCATGCCACTGTTTCCATGAGCACGAATTACCTTTCCCCAGATTACTCTGGTTTTGTTCGGTTTATTACCAGGAGTCACTGTGTTGTTTTTTTCTTTCTATACATAAGCACATCCCTTGCCTAGATAGATTCAGTTTCATCTAGAGCATAAACACCTTCAATTTTAAGAAGAGCTATGTGCTTTCTCTGGTTCTGGAGTCCCAGAACCACACTTATAGCCTGCAAAAGTGCCCTTGGACCACAGCCTTCCAGACATATTTGTTGTTATACAAGTCCTGTTCCCAGCAGGCCTCTACAGGGTCTGAGATTGCAGAGAAGAGAGCAGACTTCTTATCTTTTTCTTTTTCTTTTTCTAGAGTTATGCACCTGAAGATTGTTATTGCTGTTATTACAGGGGGTCAGGATATCTGAGTTGAGCTACCAAATGTACCCAGTGCCTTTAAGCAAGTCACTTCCCTTGGGGGCACTTGATATTCCTTTGTAAAATGGGCTTCACTATCCTTAGGATTTCTTATGTTTCTAAAATTCTGGAATTCTATGACCCAGAAATATGCAATATTTCTAAGGGATACTGGAGCACTTAAGAATATTTGAAAACTGTAATAACCTTGATATTTGCTATTTAAAAAGAGTTTGTAGCTATATGAGTATGTTTTTTTAATATATGTTCTTATCCATTTTGCAATTAACTGCTGTTGATATTTTAATACATTTCTTTTCATTTTTTCTATGTGTAAATATTTTTGCATAAAGTTTGAATCATACTTTATTTTTATTTGGTGACCTTTTCTTTACATTTTGCATATTGTGAGCTTTTTCCAAATCAAAAATAAAACTTTATTGGCTGCATATTATTCCATTATTTGGCAACATAATAATCTGGTTAATCATTCCATTATTATGTTGAATATCTTAGTAATTTATAATTGTTCACTAATAAAAGAATGGAACAGACAAATTTTGCACCTTAAGTTATGTATTTTAGATAAGTTGTTACATATGGTATTATTGGGTCAAAGAGTTTTAGTGCTTTTTGGGTTTGTTTGTTTTGGTATAAGGAGTAGATTTTGTCAAAAATATATATGTTTGTATTGATTTGAGAGAGAAAAAGGAAGAGGAAGAGAGAAGGATAAACATTGATCAGCTGTCTCCTGCATGCCCCTACTGGGATTGAGCTCAAAACCCCAGGCACGTGCCCTGACCGAAAATTGAACCTGTGACCTCTCAGTGCACGGGACAATGCTCAACCAACTGAACCACACTAGCCAGGGCTGAGTTTTAGTATTTTTAAAAAATTTACCTTTATTGTTGAAAGTGTTACAGATGTCCTTTTTTTCCCCATTGACCCCCTCCTCTCCACTAACATCCCCTCCCCAAGGCACTATTTTCTGTGTCCATGTGTTATGCATATATGCATATAAGTTCTTTGGTTGATCTCTTCCCTTCCTTCTGAGAATCCTCAGTTTGTTTCATGCTTCCATGTCTCTCAGCTTTTATCTTTTTTTAAAACTTGGTAAGGTCCTTTGTCTTATCTTATATTGGGATGTCCTCCAAATTTATCCTTCAACCTAAGCTTCCTCTTAAACTCCAGACTCTTATATCCAACTGCCTACCCAACATTGTCAGCTTGAAGGTCTAAAAGGGATCTCAGACTCACATTTCCAAAACTGAGCTCCTTATATTTCCACCATTTGCATCTATTCCTCTTTGCAGCCTTCTCTGTTTTCTAAAATGGCAACCTCACTCTTTCCATTTCTCATACTAAAAAGCTCACCTGACTTTTTCTCTATAGTGCGTATCTAATCAATCACCATATCTAACTTCAAAAGATGTCTGGAATCTCACTACTTTTCTCTGTACCCACTCCTACAATCCCAGCCAAGTCATCATCTTTTCCTGAATTATACTGGTAATAGTCTCCTGAGTGGTCTCCTTAATCCACCTTTGTCAAATTCCCACCCTATTCAGGGAGCAGTCAGAATAATCTCTTTAAAATATAATTTATACCATGTCAATCCTCTTCTCAAATTCTTATAGTATCTTCTCAACTCATTGAAAGTAATAGTCCATTTAGATAATTTTATTATTTTTATTGAGAAGTTATAGGCATATAACATTGTGTAAGTTTAAGGTATATAATGTGTTTATTTGATACATTTATGTAGTGCAATACAAGTACTACTGCAGTGTCAGCTAACAGCTATCACTACCTTTTTTTTTTTTTTTTTTGTCATGAAAACAGTGAAGATTTAGTGTCTTAGCAGCTTTGAACTTTCTAATACAGTACTGTTGACTATAAACATTATGCTGTGCACTAGATCTCCAGGACTTAATAATATATCAGTTGCAAGTTTGGATCTTGAACATCTCCCCAATTCTTCCAACTACCAGCCCCCAGTAACCATCATTCTCCTCTCTCTCTTTATGAGTACAGATTTTTTAGATTTCATATATAAATGATATCTTATAGTATATGTCTGTCTGTCTGATTATCTCACTTACCTTAATGCCCTCCAGGTCCATCCATATACATTTACCTTAGCATAAAAAAAGGTAGTGTTCCAAGGAATTAATCTTACAAATGATATAAAATATTATAAAACCTTATAGAGAGTCATAAAGGAGGACCTAAATATATTTTGGAAAACCTAGATCTAACCCATGTTTATAAACAGAAAAAAAATCTGTATAACAGAAAATAAAAAATTCTCTAAAATTAATATGCTATGCTAGTAAAAATCTTTAATAGATGGAAGAACAAATTGCCAAAAATTATCATCATTCTTAAAAAATAAAAAGAAGAATGATACCATTTATAATACCTATTATAAATCCATGTAACTAAAATATTGTATTAGTAACATAATGGTATAATATTGACCCATAGGAGAAGAGAGAAACTAGAAATAAAGTACATACAAAAAATTGATATATGAAAAAACTGTATATTGTTTTTCATCAAAAAAAGAGGATGTTGTCCTGTCCCAGTGGCTCAGTTGTTTGGAGCATCATCTTGTGCATCAAAAGGTTGTGGGTTTGATCCCTGTTCAGGGCTCTTATGAGAGTCAACCGATGGGTGTTTTTCTCTCTCTCTCTCTTCTTCCCTCTCTCTCTAATTCAATTAAAATATATCCTTTAAAAATCAATTAAAATATATCCTCCAGGGAAGATTTTAAAAAATAAGTAAATAAGAGGATGTCAACCCACACATTCATATCAATTAAAAATTTAAGAGACTATCTTTATGTCTATAGAGGATTACTTTAAACAAAACATTAAAAAGCACAAAAATCACCAAAAATTTTTTGATTTACTATACTTTTAAAATTAAAAATGTCTCTATTAAAAATTACCACAAATACAATTGGGAATGATATTTCACCACATAAAACTGAGGATTGGCCAATATAACGAATGAAGTTCTCCCACAAATAGATGTAGGATAAGGAAATAGAAATAGAGAATGTCGAAAATCTTAAAGAGCCCGGCCCGCTCAGCTCAGCAGATGAGCATCGACCTAGGATCCAGGAGACTGTGTTTTGGTTCCCGGTGGGAGCACATGCCCGGCTGTGGGCTTGATCCCCGGTGGGGGACAAGAGTGGGTGGCCCATCAATGACTCTCTCTCATTGATGTTTCTGTCTATCTCCCTCTCCCTTCCCCTCTCTGAAATCAATAAATACATATTTTTTAAAAAGTCATAAAGATACATTTACAGAAAGAAACATGATTGGCAAAAAAAAGAAAAAAGAAAAAGACACTAATCTTCTTCAAAAGAAAATGGTAAAATACCATCTCACACTGAAAAAAATTAAGTCTTACAATACTACATGTAGGTAAGTATGTTCATCACCAGGGCTTTTACATGTCTCTGACAGGTGTATGAACTGGTACAGCCTCACCCTGATGCCACACAATTCAGCTCCTCCCCAAGTGTCTCTGGTGCCTTTCAAGCTACTTCCTGGACTTGTATGTTTATTTCCTTCACCAGGTTAGGGCAGTTTTCTGTCATTTTTTCAAATAGGTTTTCAATTTCTTGCTCCTCTTATCTCTTTCCTATACTCCCAAGGAGGTTTTTTGCTTCCTTATAATTTCAACAGCTGATTTGATTGATGGCTTCATCTACTGCACAGTTGATCCCCTGTAAATTATTCTTCATTTAAGTTAGTGTATCTTTCATTTCAGACTGGTTCTTTCTTATGATTTTCATGTCCTTTTTTATGCTGTTAAAGTTCTCAGTAAGTCCATTGAACATCCTTATAACCAGTGTTTTGAACACTGCATCTGGAGATTATGTGTCTCCATTTTGTCTACTTCTTTTTCTTGACTTTTGCTCTATTCTTTCATTTGGGACATATTTTTGTCTCCACATTATGGCAGCCTCCCTGTGTTTATTTCTATGTATTGGGTAGAGTCACTATGTCTCCAGGCTTGGTAGAGAAGCCTCATGTAAAAGGTGTCCTATAGGGTCCAGTGGCACAGCCTCACTACTCCCCCAAGCTAGGCACCCCAGGTGCAGCGCCCCCCTGCCCCTTTGTGGGCTGTGTATACCCTCTTACTATAGTTGAGCCTTGATGCTGTTGATATGTCAATGAAAGGGATTTACCCCCAGGGCAATCAGCTGCAAGGACTGACTGCAACCCCTGTGATGGATCAGCTCTGCAGGGGCCCACCTCACAGAGCTGGACTTACTCCATAGAGACTCTGGTGCCTGCTGAGTCTGTCCCTTGAATGTGTGGCTTGTGGAGGTGCTTGAGTAGTGTTTCAACATGGTCTGAAGCTATCCGCTGGTATGTTGGCTCTGGAGCTCCCTGGCAGGTGCATGCCATGGTCAACCACTGTCTGTGTTCTGCCTGGAGTCTTCTGGCATGAACTATAATAGGATCTGAAGATGGCTGCTACTTGTGCTGGGCTTAGAGATACTGAGGAGAGGCCAAGCTGCCAACCAAGGCTGGCTGCTACTAGTGCCAGACCTGGGGCCACTTAGTGAGAAGCATGGGGCACACTGAAGCCAGATGCTGCCTATTTGAGAGATTTTAGGAAAGTCTAAAGCATGGGCCAAGGTAGGCCATTTGTTTGGAAAAGCCACTGGAAACAGTTTGGGTGGACTGAAAAGTTGGGTGGGGTGGGGACTCAGGGAATCACTAGTGTGAACCAAGTTGATGGAGACTCAGATACGGCACCCGATTGCTGGCTCTGGGGGTGAAGGATCTCATAAAATGAACAATGGCTTCTGCCAGCATTTTTATCTAGCTGGCAGCTGCTCCTCCAGTCTTCACCCTGATGCCACACAATTCAGTTCTTCCTCATATGTCTCTGGTGTCTTTCAAGCTACTGCCCCAGTGCTAGAACTCAGGGAGAGTAAATTTGAGTAAGGCCAAGTGTGGGCCCTGTAAGAAAAACTACCTGAGACTCCAACAGTCTTCTGTCTCACTCTGCCACAAAACTAGCTGGTTTTTACAGCCAGAGGTTATGGGGGTTTCTCTTCCTGGCACTGGAACCCTAGGCTGGTGGGTCTGGTGTGGGGGTGGGACCACTTGCTCCTCTGGGGGACTTCTGCAGCTGAGATATTTCATCTGATTTTTATCTGCCACATGTGGGTATGGGACCAGGCCATTCTTCATCTCTGTCCCTCCTTCCAGTCTCGATGTGGTTTTTACTTGATTCCCTAGTTGTAGGACTTTTGTTCAGCCATATTTCAAGCAGTTCTGAACAGTAGTTGTTCTGTAGTTGAGTTGCAATTTTGATGTGGTCATGGGACCATGAAAGCACCTCACTTACCTACACGCCATTTGACCAGAAGCCAACCCCTACTCATTTTTATTGTTTTTGGTAAGATATGTTTTCTCTATTTGCATAGCAGTTTCTGAATTTCAAATATGCTTGTTTTTATTACCGCCCTTTCTTTAGCCTTGATTTTGAAAAATTTTACTATGTGCAAAGGAATATAAAATTGAGACACATAAACAAGGGAACATTAATGACAGTATATTTTCATCAAATCACTCAAAAATATCCCCACATTGGTAGGATTGCACTGACAAAGGTTTGTTTACAAAGAGAATCAATCTACTTTTAATTATGATGTCTGAAGTGATGCAATCTCCACCAGTACTTTCTATGAGAAACAGTACATGATAAAAAATATATGGTTTATGGATGAAGAAAAGAATTAGAGATTTTAATGCATATCAATATTTTTTGGATTTCTTCCAGGAGCTAACTCTTACTTATGAGAACAATTTTAAAAATAATTCTGATTTTAATTTTGCTTCAGGTATTATGGCCTTTTCATTGTATTTGGAAGGGTTGAATTCTGATATTTGTAATTCAAAATGCTTTTTAAAAAAAGCAAAAAATTACCTCTAAAGCTTATTGCACCATAATGTTTTCCTGGATTGTTGACAATATGTTCTGGTGAAACGGTTCATTTTTTTATGCATTGAAGACTTATCATCTGAGTTAATTAAGCATGAAGAAGAAAACATCTTTTAAGTACCTGTCACTCAGACCTTTTTCATTTCTTAGTAGTGATTCACAGAATATACTATTTGTAATAGTCACAGGGTTGATAATAGCTGAATGGGTTTTCAAGTTTAAGAAGTCTGATGAGCTTTTAGTCTCATGAGGTCAAAGTGCCTCCTTACTAAAGCTATCAGGGTGCTGTTGGTATAGTGGAAAGAAAAATTAACAGATGAGGAGAGCAAGAGCAGAGGGAGAAAAGAGTAACAGGATTTTGTATTTTAATTGGGGAAGGCCATCTAGAGCAATCTTTTCCCTAAACTCTGCTGTCACAGAACTTGTCATCACACCATGGCACAATCAGACTCCACCAATGATCCCATGATTCTATGATTTCTAACAGTAGCCTTGAAACCAACACAAACAAGACCATTTAACATCCATGAGCAAATACCCATTTAGCAAAAACATTTAACTAATTAACATGCTATTTGAGAGCAAAAGCCACAGACAGAAATAACTGCAGCTTTGACAAGGTCTTTGAAAGGCTGTAATAATTAAATTGTGCACATATCAAAATGCTTGAAATTTCACACCCTGTCCATGATATAAAGCCTCCCTTCTTTTAAATCCCTTTTATACTTCAGATACTTAGCTATCTTGATTTTCTAAAGGAAACATCTTTTAAAAGTTTACATGATGACAGAATTTATTCTGCAAACTAACAAATCCTTAATTTCTCAGTTATAAATACAATTATTTATGAGATTTTTTTCTCCTCTATATAGCTAAAAGGTGAATATCACTTTTTACTCTGAAAAGGGTTGAGCCTGATGTAACTTGAGGGTGAAAGAACTTCATTTGTGAATTTTTAGAAGACAGTATGTGAATTTTTTCTGCATGTTAAATTTTCACAAGTATTCATAAGGTGGATTTAATCTTTCATTAGCTATAAAATAAAATGTGCATGTTTTAATCATAATAGTTAACTTACAGTGTTATCATTTCACACCTTTATAGTTAATATAGTAAATGTATGCTGCTAGAGAACCAATATGACTCTTACAATTAGCTCTGACTTTTCCCCTCTTAGGCAGGTATACAGTCAAAAATGACAGTGTCATTATTGCCAGAACTTGAAAACAAGACATAAAGTGTTCCAGTTCACTATTATATTCAAAGTATTTCAAAAATATTTTGAAAATGATTTCTCAGTCTCTTGCTTCTCATGGCCAAAGCACTTATAAAATGGGGTAAAACAGAAATGAATATACATTAAGGAAATGATTACCCACAGGATGTATTTATATGGATGTATAATTATGGGAAATCTTAAATGACTAAAGCCAATGGGAGCAATTACCTAAACTGGGAAAGGGAGCGCTGGGAAAGACAAGGGGGAAGAAAGAAAGAAAATATAAAATAAAACCAGTAAGCTCTTCAGCCAATTAAATATGTGGAAATAATCCTGAGTCCACCTTGAGATATCATGATCTTTAAAATAGATCATATGTCCCACAGCTTTTTATCCACTCATCTACTGATGGGCACTTGGGCTGTTTCCAGATCTTAGCTATTGTAAATTGCACTGCTGTGAACATAAGGGTGCATATATTCTTTCTGATTAGTGTTTCAGGATTCTTAGGATATATTCCTAGAAGTGGGATCACTGGGTCAAAAGACAGCTCCATAGAATACTACGCAGCGGTAAAGAAGAAGGATCTTGTACCCTTTGGGACAGTATGGATGAACTGGAGAAAATTATGCTAAGTGAAATAAGCCAGGCAGAGAAAGACAAACATCCCATGATCTCACTTATATGTGGAATCTAAAGAACTTAATAAACTGATGAACAGAATAGATTCAATGACATGGAAGCACAGATCAGACTGACGAATGTCAGAGGGATGGGGGGGGGGTGGAGGGGGAGAGAGTAACCAAAGAATTTATATGTATATATGCACAACCCAAGGACACGGACAAAGGTGGGGAGAGGGACTGAGGAGGGGAATGGGACGGGGTAGAATGGGTCATTGGGGAGAAAAAAGGGACATTTGTAATATTTTAAACAAAAAATAAATAAATAAATAAATAAATAAATAAATAAATAAATAAATAAAATAGATCATATATGAAGCTGAGGAATGAAGTTTCCTCGTGAGCATGTGAGAGCCACTCTGGCAGGTCTCCCTTTCATCAGCTCAAGCAGAGAAGTGGTCACTCAGGCATAAAAGCAACTGACAGTAACATCAGCTTCAGAGCAGGGAACATCTGGACACATATGCAGAGTGACTTGTAGTCACTAAATGTTTAAGTAGGTTACACATGGGTTATAATTTATGAAGAACTTTCTTTTCTTAACTCCGGAATGACTCTGTATGACATTCCTCCCGTATCCATTCTTTAGTAGCTTTCTAAGTATAAAACAATAATGCCATTACTGCCAAACTCCAACTTTTAATGTTTGATAAACTTTCCACTTATATTGAGCAACATCTTTTTCTGTCCTTTCACTTTGACGGAGATAAGATATTCTTAGCTCTAATATGTTTTAAATATATATTTGTTTTCACATGGACTTTATCATATAAGAAATATTTAGACAGATAAGCCTTGATTTAGACATGTTGATAGACTTTCTTAACTTATATGATCTTTAAATGACTTTCAAATATTAAACGATAATGTCCTTTTCCTATATTTCTCTGATTTGGTGTAGTCAATAAAAAGTCTTTCGAACAGGTAGAGAAACAAGGCATATTTAAAATTGCTATGTAATACATGTTTGTTTTATTATTAAAATGTTAGTTTCTTCACATCCGTATAATGAAGTCTATGTGAATTATCTCCTATTTTATGGAGAATGTAGTGAGAGACATTTTTTCAACTGTCTTCTGTGTTCTGTGCTTGGGCAAGAATCAATGGACTAGGGATTGGAAACCATTGCAGCTACTTACATATGCTCATCCCTTAGTTTGGTCCCCTGTCTCATAGCACTGGGAAGAACAAAGGACTGAATGATTTGTCTTGAAGTCAAATGTCATTGACAGACTCCCCAAATACACTGAGATAAAAATATTTCTAAGCAAACTGAAACAGCATTTAAGAGTGACTATGAGCACTGATTTTATACATGGAAGCCACTTTCTATCGCCATTTACTGGTTTCACCTTATCTATAGTCCACTGAGAAGAGAAGGGTCATTTCTAGAGGTTGGAATCAGACAATAAGAAAATTGATCAGTGTACAGTTTTAGATTTTTATTTTTTGACCTTGCAAGAAGATAAATGAACCAACAGTTTAAAAAATTTAAGAGAAAAATGGTGACTTAATGATAAGAATCCATGGGGATTTTTAGGCATGTGTGACTAACCTAAGACATTAAAGGGGAAAAGCAATCTTGGAGACCTTCTGTTTGATGACTTCCAACTCTGGCTACTCATGGGATTCACCAAAAAACATATGTGCACAGCCCATAGACACAGACAACAATGTGGTGATGGCCAGAAGGAAGGGGGAGGTGAAGGTGGGGAGGAGGTGGGCAAAGGGGAGGGGAATGGGAACACCTGTAATAGTGTAAACAATAAAAATAAAGTAAAAAAAAAATAATGCCTTGGGGACTTTTATAATACACTAGTGCTTAGACACCATATCCAAGAGATTCTGTGAAATTTATTTGGAATGGGACATAAGCGTAAGTATTGTTGTCAAAGTTTATAGGTGATTCTACCCTGCAGTCAGGCTTAAGAATCATTGGTCTAAATCAGTGAATAAGAATTACCTTGGGATCTTGTAAAAATGCAAAATGGAAAATCAGATTCAGTAGCTCTGGGGTGGAGCCTAATAGCCTCACAAGCTCCCAGGGAAGTCCCTGCTGCTGTATTGCACACACCTGAGTAGCAAAAGTCCATACTACTGCTCTGGGAGCTTTCATTTCTCCCCCAGGGAAGGTGCTCAGCATTAGTTAAAGTTGCCAGCAGGTTGTATACCTCCACCTTAACTCTAAGGATTTTCTTTTTCACTTCTATAAATTGATACTTTTAATATTTATCTTTCAACATAACACTATCATTCAGGCACATCTTTTAAAATAATTCTTTAACTGCCCTGGCTGGGTGGCTCAGTTGGCTGAAGCATCGTCTTGTACACCAGAAAGGTTGCAAGTTCGAATCCTGATCAGTGCACATGCCTAGGTTGTGGGTTCAGTCCCCTGTGGAAGCTCCTACAAGGGGCAACCAATTGATGTTTCTTTTTCTCTTCCCCCTTTCCTCTCTTTAAAATCATATCTTTGGGCAAGGATTAAGTATTTATAATAATAATAATAATAATTCATTAACTAGTAAGTGTTATTGCTTGGGTTCTGAAGAAAACTGACAATGAAACTAGCATGTGGGAAATTATAAGAGAATACTTTTAAGATCCACCACTGTGCAAAAGGAGAAAAGGGGAGGAAGCAGGAATGGGCGGAGGGAGAAGGTGGTCAGTGGGGCTGGGCCTTTATACTCCTGCATTTAACGGACATTGGATGTGGGCTCCCCCAGGATGGAAATGTGACTTTGGGTGAAGCCATACTGAGAGGTGCCTGGTGGGGACACTGCCAGAAGCTGAGAGAATAAATCATTCAACTTTAAAGAAGGATCATAAAGTCCACTAAATTCTACTCTTTGTGCTTCTTGCATATCCTTATAAATCTGGAAGCAGCTCAGAGAGAATTACAGTGAGCTTCTTTTGCAAGTGGAAATTTATAAAGATGATCACTGGGACAAATGACAGCCATCACCGCTGCGGCTGCTGTGAGGACTGTGACTGACACTCATCATCTCTGTTTTTTACCATCCATTGAAGATTCTTCTCCCCCTCAGCTAGCACCTCTGCTGGTCTTGTACTTACCCAGGAGTGTGACATAGTCCCTCACCCCTAGGAGTGTGAGCCTTGGAAATTAAGTTGTCAGGTTGTGGCTGCTATTCTTGTCTATTTATCTTTAAAATTATGTAAGGAATTATGAAGTCCTAAATGGATGAACAAGGTACCACACAGGTTCTTCCTTGTCTCTGTTGTGGAAACAGCAGCCCTATCTTCTGACAATGAGAGTCGATTACCCCTGTCAGGATGATGACTCCTCTTCTCCTCTGCTGGGCCCTGAACACAGGAAGCCCAAAGATCCAGGCAGATAACGCAGCTTGTAGTTCAGTGAAACTCTTGCCATGTCCTTGGTGACCATGATGTCCACCCTTCAGAAATAGAACTTCTAAACCTCAGACCCAGGGCACACTTAAGAATATGTATTCAGCTGTTGGTGATAGTGGGTGTTTTTTATCTACATCTATTTACTTGGTCCTGAAAGTAAACATGAAGTTTCTGGATCAGTGAAGACTTATTACAACAGTAAGCACATTTGTTCCCACGACTCATTTTCTCCTTCCAGGTGAAGCTCTGAAAGCTACACAGTAAGGCCTGCAAGTGCCCAAAAGAGGTTTCTTGTCACAAAAGAGAGGAACCCTAAAATTATTATTCTGGGAGCTTATACGAGTTGCACACTGCCAGCTGCGGCTACCTTCTCCTCCGGAGAGAGGGAAAGAAACCTTTTTGCCTGAATGTAAACAAATTTTCTCTGGGAAGAGAAGAGGGAACTTCTCAAATATTAATTCTTTGAATTTAAATGGTGACTGGCATCAGATCCTGTCTACCTTTGAAATTTAAATACAGAATTCTGGAAGCAAAAGTACTCACTCTCTCTTGAGGTCTTTAACTATCTATTCAGTCATCTAAATTCTAGACTTGTCCTTTAACCAAGATTCAGCAATAGAAAAAATGGGAAATGATAGACACAGGATTTAGAGTGTGACTTTGGAGAGAGGACAAGGTGGATAAAAATACAAGGGGATGTACAGACGGTTTCAAAATATTGGCAACATCCCACTTCCTAACCTGGGCACATAAGCTTCATCTTATTTTGTATACCTTGTATATAGTTTATAATATATTATTGTGCATGTGTGAAATATTGTGAAATATGGTTTAATTTAGAATTTTAAAAGAGATTATCAGGACTAATTCTCCATACCCCATGTTGCTTTTGACAGCAGGTATCCAGGCTTTTAGAGTTGTGCCACACTGCTCTCCCTGGGTCTTAACTTGACACACATCTTCCACAGCTCTTCAGCTGCGCAGTGTTTTGCACTCATTCCTCTGGAAGTCAGGGTCAGTTATCCTTGTTCTGTGGTCATCACTAGTCTCCTTGCCTTGATACCTTAATTTAGAAAGAGACAAATTATCCCCCACAGGCCAAATTCAGCCTGTTGCCTGTTTTCATTTACATAGTGTCTGTGGCTGCTTTCTCACTACAAAAGCAGTGCTGAATAGTTGTGACAGAGACTGCACTGCCTATAAAGCCTAAAATATTGTGGTGTGGCCGTGTGCAGAAAACATTGGCCAGCTCCTGCTTCATCTGAATCCTGGCTCTTCCTGAGGCCACATTTTTTTCACAATGTATCTCACAACTAGTGACAACTGAGGGGTACTATTGACACTTCTAAACCATGCTTACTCCTCTGCTTTTTTTTTTGAGTTTTAAAACAAAAAATTAATGTTTTTATGAAAATTTTGACAACTCATAAAAATTTTAGCAATTCAGAAATACCTAAGAAGAAAGCAACTATAAACTCAACACCCATTCTTACCATTTGTGAGCATCATTCCAAGTATCTATATCAGCCTTCCGTAGATGGGTGCCTGAACGAACAATGATAATAAAAGCAGCTTCCACCAACACTTGCTGGCACTATTAAAAATGTTTTCAATTTCTGTTTATTTGATCCTCCCTGTGAAGTCATGATTATTTCCATCTCCGTTTTATAGGTAAGCAACTCAGGAAGTTAAGCAGTTTACCCAAGGTTACATTATCAGTGAAGCTGAGTGAGTAAACAAGTGCCCTTGGATTGATGAGGGATATTAGGAAAAATGGAATGACATTACTTATCTTAAAAATTAATAGATGATTATTTTAGAGCAATTTTTGTTTCACAGCTAAAATAAACAGAAAGTAAGGAGAGTTCCCATATACCCTTCTTACCTCCTAGCTTTCCTCATCAACACCTTGCACTAGAGTGGTACATTTGTTACAATCCACAAACAAACATTAATACATCATAATCACTCAAAACCCATAGTTTGCATGATTATGCTAAGTGAAACAAGCCAGTCAGAGAAAGACAAGTAACACATGACCTCACTCATATGTGGAATCTAATGAACAAAATAAACTGATAAATAAGATAGATACAGAGATACAGAGAACATGAAGCAGTAGAACAAATTTCAGTGGGAAAGCAGAGGTGGGAAGTGGGGGGGAGAGATTAATTAAAGAATTTAGATGCATACATACATGACCTATAAACACAGACAATAGTGTGGTGAAGACCTAGGGGAGGGGGGTCAGGGGTAGATAGCAGATGGAGGGGTCAATGGGGGGGCCAGGGAAGGGGACATCTGTAATACTTTCAACAATAAAGAAAAAAGTATAAATAATATCATAACAAGTCATAACAAGACATGAAGGAAACTAAAATGCATATTATTAAGCAAAATCAGCCAATCTGAAAAGGCTACATACTGTATGATTCTAATTATATGACATTTCGGAAAAGGAAGAACGGTGGTGAAAGTAAAAAGGTCAGTGGTTGCCACGAGTTAGGGAGGTGAGAGGGATGAACAGGTGGAGCACAGGATTTTTAGTTCAGTAAAACTATTCTTTACTACTACAATAGTGGGTACAGGTTATTATACATGTCTCAAAACCTTTAGAATGGACAACACAATGAGTGAACCTCCTCTGCTTTTTAAAAAGAGGAAATATTTGAAGCTCATGACATTGCACTGTACATTTAGACAGCCACAACCTGAAAGATCTCCCCACGGCCCTCTTCCTCACTCACAGGTGAATCTAGCACTTGGACTACTGTCAGCAGCTCCAATGTGATTATAAATTTGACCATGCTGTCACTGACACATCTACTAACTCACCTTAATTCACCTTACAGTCAACATTCCCCTTTGACCATGCTATCCCATCCCTCCATCTAATATATTCTACAGCCTGCACTCTAGTAGTATTTCAACATTAACTACATGTCCAATCTACTTTTTCATTCTTCCTTACCCACCACAATCTCCTTTTAGGCCTAGTTTCCCTCCCTAAGTAATCTAACTCAGGGCTTCTCAAACTTTAGGGTGCATATGAATTTCTTGGGGATCTTAATAAAAATGCAGATACAGATGTAGTAGGCCTGGGGTGGAATCTGAGCCTTTCTCATTTCCAACAAGTTCCCAGGCAGGCCAGTGCTGCTGCTCCTCAGATCACAGTGACAAGGGCTTGTCTATTATGTTAAGAGAAGTTAGGAGGGAGGTTAATCAAGGAGAGGTGTAGAGCATACTGAGTTATTCCTGAGTTTGCAAAAGTGTAACTGTTAGCAGGCTACTCATGTTTGCTAATTGGCACTCACTGAAGTCAGGCTCCTGTTCTCCAGAAACTGAGAAATATGATGCTATCTTCCATTTTAGAGAGGTGGCTCCCGGGTCCTTGAGAAAGTCATTCATGAGTTGTAAACTGTCAAAAGGCTTTTAAAAAGAACTATATCTTAAAGGGAATTTACAATGACAAATTAGCTAAAGTAAACACTCTACAAAAAGGAAAGTAAGGAGCCTAGAGTCAGAAGGTACCCTTCTAAAGCTTGGTGAAGCTGAGGGAAAATTTAAAGCCATCTTAGTCAATTACTTCTCATTTATCTCCTTCTTTCACTTGTCCCCTGAATCCCTCTCTCTCTCTCTCTCACACACACATACTTTAATATTTAACAGTCCAGTACTGAATAATCTTCCCACCAATCCTACCCCCATGAAAGCCTATTTCTACTCCAACATTCTGTGTGTCAGTAAATGATACCACCATACACATCCAATGGTCAACCAGAACCTGAAGGAGTAATCATTATTTCCTCTCTTTCACTAAACCATCATATCAAATTCATTAGCAAGTCCTAATAAGATGTACCTGAAAAATATATTCTTTGTCCACCCACTTATCTTCATTTCTATTCTCCAATAGCTATATACATAACACAAAGACCTATCAACTCTCAGTTGGACCATTGCAATATCTTGCTAAATAGCTTTTCCAACATCATTCAAAGTCTTTGAAATTCAATTGATCTTTATGATTAGGTATTCTAAGCTGGGATATTTGCATATAGAATAATTTATAATCTAGCCTTTATGAAACATTTATAAAGTACTAACATTTCCAGACATCTAGTTCAAAAGTTCTCAGCTTTTCAAACATTGTATAAAGTATATCCAGTATTTAATTTCATATTAAAAGTTGTTTTTTCATTATAAAGAGAAATTTATCTGCATTTATATTTATTATTTCTGTAAACAGTGGATAAACATAATTTGTGTTTTTAAAGAGCTATATTGATCAATAATTCATGTCTGGATCAGAATTCAAAGTTTCAAGTTTTTCACCAAAATTTATTACAATTCTGTCATGAATATTGCTATAATAATTAGAAATTTAAATCTAGATTTCATTTTGTTAAAGATATTAACTCCAAGTAGCAGTATATGATTACCAATCAGATCTTATTAGATACAGCCTTTATTCTTAAAAAGTAAGAAACATCAGCAGATATAAAAATGTATTATCAATGTTTTACATAGGTTTTTAAATGTCTTTTCCAAAGATAAATATTTTCTAAAAGACTATTTCAAATAAGCAATTAAAAACCATTCTTATCATCTTAAACAGAATTCCTAAGTCATGTTATATGACATTATTCACCATTTATGAACATACTCAAGAATTTTTCTATACAATACAAATGTGTTTAAACTTATAATATCTAAATTGACTGTAAAGTTATGAACAACAAGGAAAAAATAACTGCCTAAGAAATAATCATTTTTGATACATATACTCTATAAATAAGAACTGTGATTATTACATGTTTTAAGAGCAAGTAAAAGAAGTTGAATTTAACTTAGCTTCAGAATAGAAGATAATTTCTTATAAGGATAAGTATTTACCTCACAAAATATAAGGGCAAAAGTGTAGCTGTGTGTCATGAACAAATTGGAATGAGAGAGTCGACTGCCCTCAATATCTCTTTATTTTCATATTCTTTCCCCCTGTAACTTCCTTCAGTTTTTTTCTTCTGATGCATACCGATTCCGCTACTTTCTAGGCAAATCTATCCACTCTTCAGAAAACAACTGAGTCTAAGATATCTGCCTCTCTATCTCAGGCCCAAGATTCCTGGAGGATGGGTGTATTTTCTTATATCGAAACCTCTCTCTGGACTGCCACCTTTTGCTGAAGATGCTGGAGTCCTTTCATAGTAACCATAGGATAGATGGGAGGTAGTTCTAGGAAAGAAATATGATTGGCCAGATAGAGAAATATCATGTTTTTTATTCATTTAAAGACTCGATATTATAAAGATATAAGTGCCCTCCAATGTGATTTATTAATTCAATGCAATTATCATTAAAATTCCTTGTTTGGTGAAGTACAGATTCTAAAGTGTACTTAATTTCTCAAGTAATAAGAATATTGCTGAGGGAGAAGTAGAAGGAAGGATTGGTTTACCAGGTATTAAGATTTACTGTAAAGTAATGTAATTAAATAGTGAAATATTATTTTGGCATAGAAATCAGACTAATTAAATAGAATAAAGTTCCCCCAAACAGACATAATGTCCAAAATACAAACATGGACTTTTCATATATGACAGAGGTGACATGAAAAGATAGTGGGAAGCTTGACCTTTTGAATTAATTGTGTTAGGAAACTAGCATATCAACTTGGAATGAAAATTCAGTGTACCAGGTAAAAGGTAGTCATCTGGTTCCAAAATGATCTTTTTAATATTTTTTATTTTTAAGTCATGTTATGGATAATTTATATAACTAAGAATAAATATATATAGAGAGACTATTTTATTAGAAAATTTAATAATAATTTAAACATGGTGAGCCCTAATTTTTCTTCTCATTATTGTCAGGTATTGATGATGAACATATCGACCTTGTAAATATTGGTGCATGATTTCAAATAGATCTCTAATAGTTTCAAGTTCATCATTACTTCTGGTTCTTCTAGCACTTATATAGTCAAAACACAACAAAAAAGTTTTTTGAAATTTTAACAGCTCACAGTGTTTTTCTTTTGGTCCAAAATTAGAAAGTATTCACAGTTTTAGATTTATAAGCACAAAGCAGAGTGATGAAACAAATGGATTTTGTTTCATGTCTACAACATTTATTTCATTTCAATGTCTTTTTCTTTTGTTTATTGAATTTATTGGGGTGACACTGGTTAATAAAATTATATAGGTTTCAGTTGTGCAATCCTGTAGTACATCATCTGTATATTGCATTGTGTGTTCACCACCCCAAGTCAAATTTTCCAGGGAGTTGTTAACTTTATTCTTCTAATTGTTCATTCGGTAGACCAGCTATTAGTCATTTAGTTTTCTGATTTTTCTTCCTTATTGATGTATAATTTTATATTTATTTTATTTTATTAGTTAAGTTTTTTGTAAGGGTTGATGTTTTTTAAACCTTTAAATGGTTAATTTAATAATCTCATCTTTTACTAAAATAAATAATTTTAAAGGCAGAAAAGTTCTTGTGAGTAACATTTAGGCTACATTCTATTAGTTTCAAAATGCAGTGCCATTATTTATTAATTTTTAAATACTTGCATTTAACAAATGCTATTTTATTCAAGTATATATACATAAATATAATTTGTAATATATTATTTGTAGCAACTCTTTCTTTCAGGCCCACACCTTTCCCCACCTCTTTCACGCAGAGTGTTTCCCTAGTCTCTCTCTTTCTCTTAAGCTCCAAGGGCCCTTCTTTTGCCTTTGTAACTTGTTTCCTGAGCTCATTTCTTCTAAGGTTCACTTCTTTTACCTCTGTAACTTTCTAAAGAAGCCTGCTCTTATTTAAATATACATATATATATGTATATATACACACATAATTTTTAAATTTGAGAAATGATAGATCATATGCAATCAATAAGCAAAAAAAAAAAAAAAAGTCACCATGAAGTACTGCTTACCCCAGGGCTACATGAGGTAATTCTTTGTTTTATTTTCCATTTTCATGTCATTATAATATAAGTGTGGTTCTATTACCTAGGCAGTTCAGTTCAATACCTGTCAATAATATAGTGGCTATTAAAGACTACTTAATAACCTTAAATTTATTGGGTTCTTTCCAAATATTTGGATATCATATGAGGCAGCAGTGGACAATTTACACATTACCTCTAACAGGTGCCAGATAATGTTAAATATAAATATGTTAAAATGTTATCATTTCTAATACTTTTCATCATACAGAGATGTTTTCAAGGAATCATCAGAATTGATTAGCATTGGGTTTTGCTCCACCAGTGGGTGGAGTATATGTGTTTGTTGAGACACATAACACATGATATACTCTAACATACAATAAGCCTGAATAATTTTTTCCCCTCACACTTTTCTGAGTATGGAGCCAATGCAAATGTTACTATGCACTGCTGTGCCTTACCTGGGATTCATTATGCACTATTTCTGGTACAGAGAAGATATTATAACAGAATCATGTTTACATGAATGATATACAAGGATGGTATGGCTTCAAGTGGGTCCTGAGGATTAATATCACCAATTTGTACAGTACTAATAAAATGAATTATCAAAATATGTATGATATGTAAGGCAATTAAGATACTTGAGTGTAAAGACAGAATACAAACACTCTTCTTTAATTATTGATCTCACTTATATGTGGAATCTAATGGACAAAATAAACTGATGAATAAAATAGAGCCAGAGTCATGGAAACATGGAACAGACTGACCAATCTCAGAGGGAAAAAGGAGGGAGAGGGCAGGAAGAGATTAAGCAAAAAACTTACATACATATATGTTAACCCACAGACATAGACAAGGGGCAGGGCGGGAACTGGGTGGAGGGGGCAACAGGGGATGGACATCTGTAATACTCTCAACAAAAAGATTTTTAAAAAGTAAATATCGGGTTGTTTTGAAACATGTCACACTGCACCTCCAATATTAACATTGTAGATAAATTAATTTATAATAATTAATAGCATACTAATTGTATATAATAATGCATCTTGGTTACCTTATAGTTTTTTGAAGATAGGGTCGAATCTTGGAATGCAAAGGGTTTAATTACACTCATTCATAGATATGTATCTTATCCCTTGACATCCATTTTAAAGAGAGGAATGAATTTCCTCTGAAAAAATCTTATAAAATATTCCTGATATGGAACAAAATCCAAATATAATGTTTTTGAAAGTTAAAATAAGCTAATTACTGATCCCTTGGAAGTGTTTTTGAAAATAGCTTTTAAAGCTTGCCAGATAAGTGGCAGCTTGCCCAAAAAGGGAATACAGAAATTATTCATAAAGTGGCATTTTACATCTAAAAATATTTCCTGGAAATTAAAAGCTGTTTGGAGAAATTAAAAGGCTGTGGGGAAATGGGCAGTAAATTGTAAACATCTTCCTAGATGGAACAAGATGGAAGGTGGTTTTCAATTGTAAATGAAGAAATTTATTGGAAAAGGATTCAGAGAGACTCGGTCAAGGGATAGTAAGTAGAGCTATACTTCGGCTTCTACAGAAAGTATGTACTTATATTTAATGTGATAATACATTTAAATTTGTTGTAATATATTCATTTATAAGTACACATTTATATTTGCATTTGTTTCTGTAGTTATATTTATGTTTAAGGTAAAATCAGTTTCACATTGAAAAAAAATGATGAAATTTTAGCTCTAAAAATTGTAAATAATTCCTGAATAACTTGGGTCAGGTTAACAAGAGCAGAAGAAGCACATAAAAAATATATGCAAGTAGGCAAAGTAGGAATAAGACTGTAATGAAGTTCTCCCCCTCTCCTTCCCTGCTGAACACAGCTATAAATCCTGGGTATACTTCAAAAAGCAGCTCCTTGAAGACTGAAGAGTAAAAGGAAGCTGCCGACCCCAGTGAGCTCACTCTGGAGGTGGGGAACAGGATAATGTGTTTCCATTTTCTGTGGTTCTTAGTCTGGGAAATCATAAGAGGACATGATTAACTTTAGAATATACTTTTTAAAGTATTCCCTTTTGGAGCAAAATCCTTAATTTGTAGGAAGAAAGGCAACAAAAACTGTTGGAGGAAAAACACACAAGGAAAACAGGGAGGAAACCTTGTTTGGCCAAAACTAGAGCTGGAGGAGGGGCAAGAGCCATTGCAAAGGCTATTAATCCCAATATTCAGGGACAAGGGACTGCCTAAGATTAAGGCATAATCGGATTTAAAAACATTTCCAGTGTGCCAATCACCACTGGACTAACACAGGCAGACTACAAGGAATGGTAAGGCCCTCCTGTAACAGCATCAAGAAGCAGATTTCCTAGTTGTAGGGAACAAAGAGAGGATTGAAAACTGAAGGGGAATTTGACACTAAGATATAATGAATTGGTCCCCACCCTAAACAACCCTCAAGCGAATTAACCCCCACCCTAACACAAAGATATTGCTGGAGGAATCTGAAGCCTGTGGTGCACTGTTTGGTTGTGACTTAGGACCTAGGTGGGTGCTTCTTAAGCTTCAGTGAGCATTCCTTGGGGTCTTCTTGATGTGCACATTCTATTACAGCAGTACTGAGATGGGGCCCAAAATTTTGCATTTCTAAAAGTTCCAAGATGATCCTAATACCGCTGGGTCTGTGGACCACAGTAAGAACCTGGAATATTGAGTTTCTCAACACTGAGTAAACTCCAGAATGACTCTATTGTGGGGAGCCGCTGTGGCCCCAAGCACGGAGGAGCTGCCTGGGTGAGCTGCAGAAGTGCTCCCCTGCTCCCTGGGAGATGTGGGTGAGCTGCTGTGGCCCCAGGCACAGAGGAGCTGCCTGGGTGAGCTGCAGATGTGCTCCCCTGCTCCCAGGGAGATGTGGGTGAGCTGCTGTGGCCCAGGCACAGAGGAGCTGCCTGGGTGAGCTGCAGATGTGCTCCCCTGCTCCCAGGGAGATGTGGGTGAGCTGCTGTGGCCCCAGGCACAGAGGAGCTGCCTGGGTGAGCTGGATGTGCTCTTCTGCTCCCTGACCCAGTCCTTGAGGCACCAAAGCAATACTAATTTAGCTTGCAGCCATAAATTCTAGAAAGGCTAATTAGGAAGCTGGCCCCGGCCTGAAGGGTTAAAGGATAGTTAAGCCACATACCAAGCCAAGGACTCAATCCTCCCCAAAAGTTCCCATTAGAAGCCGAGATAAAGATAGTTTCCAAGGCCTGAGCTCATGCAGGAGGCAGGGTGTTTACTCTGAAAAAACATTCGTAGGACCTTGGAGGAATTACTTCGTATCAGGCAAGGGGAAGAAATGCGGGGTGGGGTGCTATTCAGCACAATCAACAGTGCCTGTATATATTGAGCTGAGAAAATAAACTCGCGGCTGCGGCAGTTAGGAGCTGCAGTCCCCCCGATCCCATCTTTTTTGTGTCTGTCTTTTCTCCATCCTCACCCCTTCCTCAGGACCGTTCGACTCTGCCGGCGGGCTCCGGCACTCTGTATATCGCCACAACTATCCAAAGAAGATGCTGCTACAGTAGGTCTAAGGGCAAAAACAAGCTTCAATAAATGCAAGAAACTTTAAAGATTCAAACACATAGCTTTAATCTCAAGGTTCTCTTTGTAGTAACACATTAAATAAGTCCTTAATTTTAGTCTAGAAAATTTACTTCAGCATGTACTTAAGTGTTAGCAAAATTCCTTTTAAAAACTGTGAAAATAAACATCATTTACAAAATGCATATTGAAATTTGGGTAAGTGATATATTTGAAAATTCATTGAAAAACAATATTAAACTGGGAAATCATGCTATCAAACTCTCTATCATTTTACCTTAGCAAGTACCACTTAATAGTTTAAAGACTCTTATCTACTTGTAAAAAATTATTAAATTTTAAGTGAATGAGGTATTATAAATGAATCTCTCCTCAATTTATAGCCACCTCTGAGTTGAGAAATGAAGTCATTTTTTTCAGGGATAATTTATTCATTGATTTTATTTTGTATTCTTTCTACTTCAGAATATAAAATAGTAACCTATCATAACTGAGATTAGAAATGCCATTTCTTTAGCATAATGTTCACTCAGGCAATAAAAGAAAAACAAAACTTTTCCTCGTCTATGTGATTTGTTTCTCCTGCTCATCATGATACTTTGTAGTTTTCTATACTGTTGTTGGGTTAGAATCTTATTTTTCATTTTAGTAATTTTTTTCTTCTTTTTCTGAACCTATTTCTTAAATTATTTCTATTTCATCTTTAAAATGGATTTTTCTCATCACCTTATAATTTAATTTTACTATATATATTTACATACATACATATATGCATATGTACAGTAGAATAGGATATTTTAAAATAAAATTAATTTTATTTTAAGAAGCAGGTATATATTAAAAAAAAACAAAAAGTACTATAGTAGAAGTAACTGCTATTAACTTCACAGCTTTCATGGTCAAGGTCCCTTGTTCATTAATGGCATATACACGCTTAATGTGTGTAAACAGGGCCAATGAACATACTCTGTGAGTTTTCTAAAAGAGTAACTACTTCTGTAACTGACAAAATACATCCGAGATTCAGGATGCCTATCGCATGAAAGCCAAAGTCAAGAGACAGGTATGCTGGTGATCTGAAAATGTGGTCATACTAGTGTCTCAAATAAAACCACCTTAACCTTTCATCTCAAGCTGACCAATTTATGGGCGTCTGTAGATTGTTTTTGGCATAGGTACTGGGACATCTGTTCTTTGAGGCACTTGGCAGTTGGCTGACATCACTAGTGAGAGACAGGCTCAAGGTCCTTGCATCTTCCTATTGGCAGCGGGAAAACAATATCAAGGTCCTTTTTCCTGGAACCTCCTGTACCTGTAAGGACAGCCTGAAACTGTGATTTATTAAGAAATAGGGCCTGAGCCTTAGCCAGTTTTGCTCAGTGGTTAGAGCATCAGCCCACCAACTGAAGGCTCCCGGGTCCGATTCCAGCCAGGGGAAGGTACCTGGGTTGAAAGCTCAGGCTCAGCCCTGGTTGAGGCTCCTGCAGGAGGCAACCAATCCGTGTGTCCCTCTCACATTGATGTTTCTCTCTCTCTCACTCTCTCTCACTCTCTGAAAAGCAATGGAAAAAATATCCTTAGGTGAGGATTAAAAAAAAACCACAAAGAAATAGGGCCTGACATTTTTAACCCTGGAGGCCTCTTACACTTCCCAGCTTATTTAAAAATGTTGTCATCTTGAGCTTCTATTTAGTCTTTAATTATTGAAGCAATATATTTAAATACATTCTCTATTTGCTATTATGTTATTTGATTAATGTTATATTAAAGCTAAAACATTGTAAAGTACAAATAATGGAAATAATTATCCATATTACATAATTATTAATAATACCATATAATCAGCTATTCAATTCAATCTCATTTGCATATCTAATTTGTGGCACTAAAATATAACATTATTACTCTAGCAGTCAATTCAAGAAGCAGATCATTTACAAATATATTAGACTATAAAGAACATAAAACTATGTAAAATTAAATGGATAAATGAGAAGTTCCATTTTTTAAAACTTATGCTAAGCATGCTCCAACATTTGGAGATGTTTAGATTACACTGAATGCAGTGCAGTCATTATTTCATCAGCATGTTCTTTTCATTGTATACTTCATAGCATTGCATATATAACCTGGGAACATTTACATAATTATTGAAGCAACAAAATTACTTTTAGGCAAATATATACAAACTACTTTTATCTTTCAAGAATAGTAGTATTTTCATCAACTTTTTACAAGTGCATATTTTCTAGTTTCTGAGACTCCAAACTTTCTAAGGAAAAGGAAATTTACCTTTTCTTCTGAACTCAGCTATTTACAAATAATGGAATAAAATTTCATCCTTGACACATATGATAATTACCTTTTGCATATAGTTATTTTAAGGCATTCTGACATTCAGCTATTATTAAATGCCATATTTATTTCATTTGCAGTGTTCATTGTACACAGCATTATACATTGTTAGCATCAAATAAATTATTTAACACTAACCCATTTTTTCCAATTTAATTAATAGTTCCTAGTATAAAATGTTGGGCTATTTAATATTAACAATTGTTGTACTGCCAGATGTCTCAAAACCAGTAATATGTTAGTGTACATTGTGCCTTCTCAAGAGAAACATTTTCTAGTATTTCATAAATATTTCTGATCATGGACCCTATTGTTTTGTAGAATATGTCTTAAAAATACTGTGCCATGAAACATAATGTGGCTTTTTGGGAGGATAACATACAGTTTTGTGCAAAAAAACAATAAAAGATATACAAATTTTTAAATAATCACTCACCTTAATCAATACAGTACTTATTTAATACCAATTAAAGGGACAATATCATATTTTTACAAAGCATATAAAATGTGATTACTAAAATAATTTATTTCAATATAATCTGAGATTATAGAGTACCCACCAGACTATAACTTATTTGGCACAATTTAGGGAATGTTTTGTGGTAGAGGCAGGTTAGCATTGGGTTTGATAGTGCTTGAGTTCAGATTACTACAAGAAAATTTTATACAATTTGAGTAACACATTTTAAGTGAGAGACAAATTGTTATCTACTGAGAATAGGGGAATTGAGATGGTAAAATACATTTACCATCTCAATGGGCCATACATTGGTGGCTAGAAGAATTGAGATTGGTTAGTGAGTAAAGAAGAAAACAAAGTTTTTCCCTTATAATGTTTAGTGAATTATTCAAAAATGTAAAGGACATCTTAGATAAGTAAGGATTTCCCTGGGAATGGAGATATTAAAACAGACAAATTTGTTACTTTTTCTTAGATTCCTAAAGAGAATACAAGGGCCAGGTGAAATGTTGCAAAAAGATATTTCCAAATTTTACATTCTATAATTCTGTACTCTGAGAATAAAAAAGCAAGATTGCAATTGTTATAGAATTGTTCACAGATTCTGAATAGGCAGAAATAAAAGTAATTCATAACCTAGTCAAATGTGTCCCATTCTTATTTTATTAATCAGTGTGTAAATCCTGAAGAGATAACACACAACGAAACCTAAGAAACGCAATCAATGACTTTGAGCTCTCGTTCAGATGATTTTATTCCCTTTTTTGATTCTACTTGACCTTTTGTAAAAGAAAAACCCACCTCAGGTTATTAGGTTTGAAATTACTATAAATTAATATAATTTTGAAACAAGAGATAGATGACAATATTATAATTATCTCAAATAACTAAGCAAAGATAGACATTTTAAGCAATGATGTTGGGACAACTAGGTAGACATTTAGAAAAACATAAAATCATGAGTCCTATAGGGTAACATACAGTTACTAAACAGGTTCTAAGAGAAAAGATGACTGCATTCCTCTAAATATATGGCAAAGCTTTCGAACTATAAAGCAAAATGCAGAGGCAATAAATTAATAGATTGATAAATGTGACTACAAATTAAAAATTACATACTTTTACATTGCTAAAAACATCTCAAAGTCAAAAATAAACAAAATATTGGGAGAAAATGTGTGCAAAATATATTACAGACAAAAGACAAAATCCATTGTATATAAAGATATATAAAAATAGCCAAGGCTATTTTTTTTTTTTTAATTGAGAAAATAAGGACTCCAGCTTCTAGTCATGTTGGAATAAGAAGGATCAGACTTATCTTCTCATTTGAATCAACTATAACAAAACATGACACAACCTCCCCTGGCTAAAGGTTATTAAACTACACATAACTCAGAAGACCCTAGTTGCCCAATGAAAATTGAAAGCCTGGGGGAGACTTAAAATGTTCTGCCTGTTTGAATGTGTTCCTCAACAACTCAGAGAGCAAAGATTGAAAGCTTTAATTGTCTGAGCTGTTTGAGAAAAAGCTGAGAAAAAGAAAAAGTAAAACATAGAGATAGCAGAACAGAGGAAAAGAGACTTCACTGTATGAGCCTGGAAAATTTAATTGGCCGTTAAACAAACAAACAACTAAAACAAATAAGCAAATAAAATACAAAAATTCTCAGGAAAACAAAATAGAATCAAACACTGTTGCATTGTATTGTTTAGAATGTCCAGTTTTTCAATATTTATTAGATTTGTTAAAAAATATGGAATAATAAGCATTTCAAAATGAGTGAATAGGAAGAACATGGAATGTCCAAGTGTGCTGAGATGTTGAATTTAGCAGATAAAAACTTCAAAGCATCTTTTATACATATGTTCAAAACTTAAAGGAAAATAATTACAGTATTTTTCACTAATAATTAGTGAACAAATAGAGTAACTCATCAGAGAAATAAAAACTGTGAAATAAATCAAATGAAAATTCTAGAGTTGAAAAACAACAAAAATTCCTCAGGTGGTATGGTCAGCAAATTTGAGATGTGAGAGAAAGACTCACTTAATTTCAAAATAGACTAATAGTATGTGCCTAACATTAAAAACAGAAGAAAAATATATTAAATTAAAACAAAAGAATCTCAGAGATGTATGGCACACTATTAAGCATTCCACAATAAGTAAAAGTAGAGTCCAAGAAAGACAGGAAAAAGAGAAAGGAGCAGAAAAATTCTTGAAGAAAATGGCCAAAACATCCCAAATAAGCTATAAAATAACTTCCAGATCCAAAACACTTAACAAATCTCACATAGGAAGATACAAAAGAAATCACACATAGACCTATCACAACCAAATTGTTAAAAACCAAGATATAATGTTAATAGCAACAAGAGAAAATTAATATAAAACCTACAGAGTAATGAATATTCTTGACTAACATTGCATTTGAAGCAATGGAGGCCAAACGAATGGCACATCAAAAGTGTTGAAAGAAATTAGATTCCACATGAGTGAAAAATCATAAGGTATTTGTCTTCCTCTTACTGGCTTATTTCATGTGACATAATGCTCTCCAGGTCCATCCATGCTGTCACAAAAGGCATTGCTCTCCAGTTCCAGCCTTCTTTTTTTACAGCCAAGTAGTATTCCATTGTATAAATATACCACATCTACTGATAGACACTTAGGCTGCTCCCAACAAGCCAAACAGAGACAGACTCAGAGATAGAGGGCAGGCTGACAGCTGTCCAAGGTGAAGAAGGCTGGGTTGGGAGTGGAGGGATTGAGCAAAAAAGAAAAACAGATCTGGAAACAGCCCAAGTGCCCGTCAGTAGATGAGTGGATAAAGAAGCTGTGGGACATTTACACCATTTATGCAGCTGTAAAGAAGAAGGATCTCGTACCATTTGAGACATTATGGATGGACCTGGAGAATATTATGCTAAGTGAAATAGGCCAGGCAGAGAAAGACAAACATCACATGATCTCGCTTATGCATGAAATCTAAAGAGCATAATAAACTGATGAACAAAATAGATTCAGTGACACAGAAGCATGGATCAGACTAACAAATCTCAGAGGGAATGTGGGGGTGGGTGGGGAGAGATTAACCAAAGAATTTATATGCATATATGCATAACCCATAGACACAGACAGTAGTGTGGTGAAGGCCTGGGGTGGGGAGTGGCTGCGGGGTGGAGGGGGTCAATAGGGAAAAAAGCGGACATCTATAATACTTTCAACAATAAAGATAAATTTTTAAAAAATTAGCAGCTCATTGTGTTAAAAAAAAAAAAAAGAAAGAAAAATAGAGAAAAAAAACCCCATGGACATAGTGTGGTGATTGTCAGGGGAAGAGGGGGTCGGGGGAGGTGGAGGAGGGTAAAGGGGAGTTATAAATGTTGATGGAAAGAGACTTGATTGGGGTGGTGAACACACAATACAGTGTACAGATGATGAGTTGTGGAACTGTGCAGCTGAATCTTGTATAACTTTGTTAACATGTGTCACCCCAATAAATTTAATAAAAAGGAAAAAAAATTTAGATAAAAAAGTAAATAAAAAGAGAGAACGAAAAAAAAGTGTAGAAAGAAAAAAAATCAATTGTCAAGGAAGAATTTTATGTCCAGTGAAATTACGTTTGTGTTTTTAATTTTTTTGTTAATTTCACCTGAGGATATTTTTTCCATTGCTTTTCAGAGACAGTAGAAGGGAGGGAGGGAGAGAGAGCCACACACACATAGACTGGTTGCCTACTGTATGCACCTAGACCGGGGTTGGGGAGTGAACCTGCAACCGAGGTACATGCCCTTGACCAGGAATCAAATCGTGACCCTTCGGTACACAGGATGATACTCTAACCACTTGGCTACACTGGCCAGGGCAATGTTTCAAAAATTAAAGTGTGAAATAGATATTTCTACATTTCTAGATTAAAAAAAAAACCTAAATTTGTTCCTACCAGATAATGTGCTACAAGAAATGCTAGTAGAAGTTTTTGAGACTGAAGAAAAATGCACCAGGAGTTAACTTGGATCCACAAGAAGGAATAAAGACATTAAAAATAGTAAATATTGAGGTTAATATAAAAGTATATGTACGCTCTTTTCTGCTTTTGAGTTCTTTAAAAGACATAAGATTGTTTAAAGAAAATATTATACAATTATATTTTGGATATTATATTGCATATACATGTAATACATATCACAACAATGACACAAAAAGGGGGAAGAGATGAAACTATACTTGTGCAAAGTTTTTATATTTTAATGGAAGTAAATATGTATTTATTTGAAGAATACTGTAATAAATTAAAAATGCAACCACTAAACAATGTAAATAAAAAGTTAAAAATTCAATAGAGGAATTAAGATTGCATAATATATTTTAACCCAAAAGAAAGCAGTTAAGGAGGAACAGAAGAACAAAGGAGTAATGAGACAAAAAAACAAATACTTTTTGCAAAAAAGTCAATCATATCACTAATTACATATGTGACTATGGATTAACAACCTATACAGAAGGCAAATATTGTTGGGCTAGATTAAAAAGATAGCTCCAACCATATACTTTTCCTAAGAGATGCACATTAAAATCAGAGAGACAAAGGGATTCACAGTAACAAAATGTAAACACAAATCGAAAGAAAGATGAGAAACTATATTTACATCAGAAAATGTAGACTTTAAAACAAGACATATTGGTAGAGATAAAAATAGACATTTGAATGATTATACAAAGGTCAATAACAGCAGGAAGATCTAACAATTACAAATGTAAATGTACCTAACAACTGAATTTCAAAATACATGAAGCAAAAGCTTACAAAACTAAAAGAAAATTAGAAAAGCAAACAATTATAGTTGGATAGCTTAACACTGTTATCCTAGTAACTGACAGGAAAGGGAGATAGAAAACCAGTAAGAATATAGAAAATTGAAAACAGTATCATCCTTCATGACCTAATTAACAATTATACAACATTTCACCCAACAACACACAATATATATTCCTTCCAAGCACCCATGAAAAATTCACTGGGACAGAACATATGTTGGATCATAAAACATGTCTCAATAGTTTTTAAAAATGTCTGAAATCAAACATTAACCAAACTGACTCACAAAGAAATTTAAAATGTTAATAGCTATGTATCAAGTTAAGAAGATTGCAGGTTATAAGATCAATGTACACAATTGTATCTCAGCAATTTTATTTCTATACACTAACCAAAATGTTTCTAAAACAAAATTAATTCACAAAACATTGCTGTGAGAAACTTTAAAAGACAAAGATAAATGAAGAAATGTATCATGTCCATGAATTGGAAGACTTGATAAGTGTTAAGATGCCAATTTTTCTAAAATTTATGTGTAGATTCTATAAGTAAACCAAATAAACACAAATTCCAGCAGCCTATTGTATAAAATGACAAATCAACTCAAATTTTTACGAACATGCAAAAGATGCCACATGTTCAAAACAATTTTTAAAAAGAATAATAAAGTTGGAGGATGTACATCCTGACTCTAAGATTTACTGTAAATCTTATAATACTCAAGACAGTATGCTATTGACATAAGGAATATATATCAGTGGAACAGCATATAAAGTTAGAAAAGAAATCCACACAGGTAGGTTGATCTTCTCCAAAGGTGCCAAATAATTAATTGGTGGTGGTTCACAACCTCGAGAGTCCCCAATTTAAAACTGGTCTCCGTACATGGAGGGCAAGGAGCCACCAAAGAAAGGCAAACCAGTTCAGTTGGGTAGGTGGCAGTTTCTGTGTTTTTTATTTTTTGAAGTACAGGTGACACACATCATTATATTAGTTTCAGGTGTAAAACATAACAATTCGACTTTGCATACACTGCAAAGCGAGCACCACAGTAAGTTCAGCCACCACCAGTCTGAAAGGTGGCAGGTTTAATAAACAACAAAACTTCCTTATGTGGCTTGTCTTCCATGGCAGCAAGTGAAGATCTCTGCATTTGCCTGACAGAATCTTAAAAGTTCACACAGACTTGGGCAGCGTGCGCAGTGGTTGAGCATCAACCTTATGAGCCAGGAAGGAGGTCACGGTTAGATCCCAGGTCAGGGCACATGCCAGGGCTGATCCCCAGGAGAGGGCATGCAGGAGGCAGCCAATCAATGGTTCTCGTCATTGATGCTTCTAGCTCTCTCCCCCTCTCCCTTCCTCTCTCTGAAATCAATAAAAAATATATTTAAAAAAAGAAGAGTTCACACAGAGGCCTGGACTAGGTTCATAACATACGTTGTCCAGATGATCTCGAAACAGTCTCAAGGTTGTGTCTGAAATGGTTCTGGGCCTGGAGCTGTGGCAATGGGGGGTGGAACTATATTCCAAGGACAGGGGAGGTGGTGAAGGGCTGTAACTGCTGAGTTCAGCTGGAGGGTCAACTTGTGGTTACATCCTCTCAACGACCTGCTCCCACAATTGCAGAAAGGATAGTCTTATTTTTGTTTGCGTGGTTTTTTTCTTTCTTTCAATAAATGGTACTGAAATAACTATGTAGATAGTTATGGCCATCACTATGTAGATAAAGGAATAATGGTTAATAATTGATTTTATTCAATGGGTTGCATTCCAGTATTCATTTATTCATGTATTTACTTTTTAAATTTATCTTTATTGCTGAACGTATTATAGATGTCCCTTTTTTCTCCCATTGATCCCCTTCCCTCACACCCCCTCCCCCAGCCCTTTCCTTATTTGGCCCTCTGGGGCATTCCACGGCTCCTTTAGTGTAAGTGGTAGAGCTGTAAAATCCCCAAAATTGGGGCAAGAATTATCAAAGGATTCTATATCTAAGGGAGGATTTTGGCGATAAAATAAAAACAAATCCAAAATAAGAAATATTTTGTTTCAAACACTAATGTATTACTCGCAAATAGGAGTGTCATAGCAAGACTGGTGAATAGGACAGGACTAAAGGAGAATAGAGGGATATGTCAGCTGAATTCAATACAAGATCATAGAGAGGACCCTGTAATTCAAAGAAAAAAATACTATAAAAAAGAAAATACAGGGAAGCTGATAGAATGGAGATATGGATTATCAATTAAAGTATCGTATCAATTTTAGATTTCCTGAACTACAAAATTGTATTATGATTTTAAAATAAATATATACAAATATTATTATAATTAAAAAGTAAAGACACAGTGATAAAGCAAATATGTCAAAATGTTAAAAACTAATGAAGTAAAGGATATACCAGAGTTGGCTGTATTATTACTATTCGTATATTTTGTAAGTTTGAAATTATTTCAAAATAAAAGTTTTTAAAAAAACACAATAACCATACATCAGGTATCACAAATGTCAAGATATTCCAACAAACTGGGGAGTAAACTTTGTTCAAGAAAAGCCAATTTATGAAGAAAACAATCAAAACTATAATTATTTTTTAATTTAATGTAAGTAATAAGCTCACCTCATCTTAAGAAAATATGGATAAAAGTACAAATGTAAGCCTCATGAGAAAGTAACTTTATGAAAATAATTATGCTTTTTATTTTCCACAGAGTTCAGCAACAACCCCAGGGTAGGTATATAAAGTAACAATAATAAATACATGTAACCAAAAGACATGGATTTATTTTTGTGTAAGTATAAAAAAATTAAATTTTTAACCTTTGAAAAAATATTAATATGTGGAATGCTCTCAAGTCACAGTTTATCCCATTACATAGTGATAAAACATACTTCATCATATATCATTAAATTAAAAGATAATTACTTTTCCACTCAATCTCAGTACCCATCTGTTCTCTGGAATGTTTTGGAGTTCATTCACAAGAACAATAGTTGTTGTTTTTTATGCATTTATATACATTTATGGGAATCTTACTAGTTGAAGTCAAATAGTTTAACTTGTCAGTTCTCATATTCACTAACCAAAACTTCTGAGTTTAGGGAACAGGGTCAATAATTTTAAAAGAAAGGTTTGTAAAATTATGGGACTCAAATGGAATAAAAGGAAATATCCCTTTGGACTTCTTATGTTCAGGAATTATAATTAAATTTACAACTGTGATTAAACAGTAAATTAATGAGGTTTACATACGTTAAATATAGTCCAAAGACATTTCGCAAGGAAGTAGAGAAAGTAAAAATGTACCGCTATTCTCAGCTTTCTGTTCAATGCTCTCTCTCTACCACACTTAATAGTGACTGAAGTTAAAGATCCCGTGGATAAAATTCCAATGAATAGAGAAATACTTCACAAATTATTTATATGAGTGTATGCACATGTTGTCACTAAAAGTCATAAATGTATTTTTTAATTTGGTAAAATATAGTAGAATCTTGTTAAAAATTCAGGGAAGTAAAAAATTAATATTTTTATCACAATAATATAAGGAAAATTGAAATGAATTTAATCTCAATTATAAAATATTTACATTTCAAATTATCAAATTTACATATCATTATGTAAAGTCCTAAATTTATAGAGCAAGATCATGTCCTTCATGGTGAAGGAGAATTCTCCTTTTGAAAAATCATTTTGTGATGTGCTATTATTAGGTCCTGATAGAGACTGACAATGGGGTACTAAATGACCTTTAGAGCCATAAAACTTATTGAGAGCTGGTATTACCAATCCACCAAATAATAAGACTGGGTGGGTAAAGACAGAAAGAAAAAAAAAAATCCAGAATATGGTAACTCAGTTTCTTATTCTCTTTAGCCTTTTAAAAATTATTGCAATAGCCACTACCTTGAATGACTGAACTTGCACTCCTCCCTCCTTAGAGAAGTGTTTGCACCATATTCTTATTTTATAACTCTGGATATCATGGAAATAGTGAGAGAAAATCTGAGAGGGCCATACTGTATCACATCCAATCCATATGCCTCTCCTGCCTTACTTGGCTTTACCTGCCCCCTGCCTCCGCAGGCATTTCTCAATAAAGTGCTCCAGCTGCCATTGCTCTGACTTCATCCCTTAAGATTCCTGGATATTTCAGGGTTTGCCAGAGTGAGGGCCGGACCCTGATAGGGGATCACTTATCTCAGTGAAGCAAAAGCTCCAACAGCTTCGTCACCTCAGCTTGGACTGAGCCCACCCATGAAGGCTCTGCCGCTTCCCATAAATTCCAGACCGAAAGGAAGTTCCATGGTAAAGGTTGTGATTCTGGATTCCTCAGCAGCTGTCAGGGAATCACAGGCAGCACAACCTGGAATTGTGGGGGAATAAATGCTCTTTGGGAAGATTTTAATTAATAAGAGACAATAGATGTGAAGGAGCCATACGATGACTCCCTCTCCCTCGCTCTCCACAGAGGATGATTCTGAGACGTGGTAGCTCCATGTGGCCTCTCCAGAGACACTGATCTGCGTGACTGAGCAGGCAGTTGTGTTTGTAAAACTGTAGCCACCTTAGTGAGATACCAGCATGTATTTTTGCCTTCTGCTGCCTCACTTCCTTTTTCCTTCACAAATGTTTCTTTGGGCTTGCACTCTGCAACAAGGCATCATCACAGAGGCTTTGTTTTTGACAGCCCTAGCTAAGGCACATTGGCTCAACGTCAGACTTCTTTCTTCCACACTTCAAAGAAATTACATAGACAGGTAATGATGAAGTGACCATCCTACCTCAGATTTAAAATTATAAGTGATTCTAGTTATCCATTGCTGCAGAAAAGAGATTCCAAAACTAATGGCTTAAAAACAAATTATTATCTCTCATGGTTCTGTGAGTTGATTTAATTCAGCTGGGAAATTTTTGGGGTCTCTTATGTGGTCATAGTCGGTCAGTTGGAGCTGTAGTTATCTGAAGGCTTAACGGGGATGAACATACAAGATGGTTCATACACATGGTTGGTGGTTGCTGACTGTGAGGAACAGTTCTACTGGAGTTGTCAACCAGAGTGTCTACACATGGCCTCCAGTGGCTTTGGAATCTCACAGTATGGTGATTTGATATTGAAAAGGAAATATGGTAAGAGTGAGTGTTCCAAGAGGCAAGGAAAAGAAGTTTCCATATTAGTTAAACAATTTCCTGGAAACTGATATTGTCTCTCTGTCATATTCTATCAGTTAAAGATGTAACAAGGGCCAACCAGATTCAAGGGGGTGAAGGTATAGATTCCACCTCTTGATGGGGAAGTGTACACACTGCTTTATAGAAGAGCATAAGGGATAAGGGATGTTGTGCAAACTCGAAAATGCATTCTGCTACAGTGACGATCATTTCCAGTATAGATATTAGCAAAAGAGGAGAAAGGGTATAAAGTAATAATTGAATAGTTTCTTCTACTATAGACATTTACAATGCGAGTGGGCATTTCTTTCTTTAAAGATCCACTTATTTGCAGAAAAAAATTATTTCTTACCCTGTAGTTTTTCTATTCTGGAAATTCTCCACTTTAAATGTATTGCTTGGCACTAATCACACCATTTAAAGCATTTCAATAGTATTTAATAGCATTGCCATGTGATTATGCAGTTTTTACTGGAATATGTCCATTCATGAGTTTTCACCCCGGATAAAGATGTGCTTGAATCAAGTACATTGAAAGATCAGAACACAAGCTTCATTTATAAAGCATTTAAATTTTAGCTTCATTTCGGCTAGTTCTTTATACCTAAATGAAAATTTAAGCAGTCTCCAATTCTTATATCTTAGAAAATTAAAAGTTCTCTAATCACTCTAGTCCCCATGTAATAATTACAATTTCTAGCCCAATGTGAAAACCACAAATCCAAATTTCATTCACAATTAATTTATCTCTTTGAATTTGGACCTGTGGAAGCCAACATTTAGAAAAAGGTCATAGTGATTTTTATTTTCTCTCCTAGACTGTCTTTCCCTCTTTCCTCAGTTTGCTAAGCTGAGTTTCTGAGTTCTCCTGCATGAGCCAAAGCTAGAGGAACAGGAAAAATCTTACTTGAGTGGTACTGTTTGAGCCGGCTTCAAGTTTTTGAAAGCTGATACTTTCACAGAGAATTTTCATGGGTTACAGATAATGTCCTGTTTGCTAAGGGTGGTTTATCTGCAGCATCCTTGATGCATGTAAATGTCACTTTTCTACTTGGTCATTTACAGTTCTACCCTCAACCCACAAGACAATCAGAGAAAATTTTAGACTCTTTTTGCTGAGGCCTCCTCGTTTCCATGTCCTTGCTGATGACGTGAGAAAACCCAAGTCCTGCTTCCATAAGGTCTATACATAGTATCGTGGTAAGTAGGGCCAATGGCCCACTCTCACTGTTACTACTATAGACATTTTGTGATGTCAGTCTTCTACAGGAGCCAGCCTCTGGTCATTTAGATTTTTATGACCACAGTTCACTGTGTTTCCCATATTCCAAGTTTCTTTCATTTACAGTATACAAAACTGAGAAAAGAAGTTGAGAGTAATTATTATTAATACTATTAATTATATTAAAGAATAATAATGGCATTAATTATAATTAATAATTAAATATTACCCTGAACCTCTCCAAAGTAATCCCATGTCCAGTGCACAGCTTTTCTATCTAAATTCAGATAGGTGGTCAACTATGGTTCACAAAACTCTTAGTTACCTCCTCTACAGTGCTGCTTAGAGAGTCCAGCACTTAGCTTTGCTTTGGAAAGTGAAAATAGTCACCATCCATTGTTTTTTAGTAAGAAAGTTTCAGATTTAGTTCTCAGCTTTTGTTCTGAAATCAAAACTTGGGGAGAAAGTCCCAGGTTAATATCCTGCTCATGGAATGAAAGTGCGATGAAAAGAGACAGACAAAGACAAAATTAACATTTAAGTAAAATGTTTCAAAGACTTTCCTCTGAGTCAGTTCTCACCAAGAGCAGTCACTTGATGTCTATTGTGGTATATCTGACTATCTTTAATTTGCAGAAGTAGATGATTTAAATAGCAGATACATATATCACAGTTGCAGGAAATATATTATAGAGTACATATTGTCAAGACTGTTATCTTTCAGTTCCATGTAAGTTTGGTTACCAAGGAGCTATCCTATATAGAATGCTCATCTCTGATAAATTTATAACATTTTATTTTCTATTGCATTTTAATCTAGGAGCCATACCATAGACTGTGACCATCTCACCACATTGTTGCTCACCTTATTGCTTAGCCTTCTTAGTTGATATTCACTAAATGTGACTGTGGCTAAAAAAAAATTCAGCTGTATCTTTTTCATAAATATGCATGTTCATATACTTGTGAACAGAATCATCTTCTAGTCCATAATGGAATTTTATAACTTTCTGACGTTAAATAAATTTTAAAAATATAATTTATATGGTAGCATCAAATACTTGATAAAGCTCAAAATAATTTTATTTATTTTCTAAAAGAAACTTGTTAACTTGAGTAGAAAGTTGAATAAACTTGGAAATATTCATTTGTTCTCTCTGAATTTTGCTGTTTTATGTAACATATTTTGATGACAGTAAGTTAATACAATAAGATATAACAATTTTTCATTGACTAAATAATCAGTGATTTAATAGTTATAGAAATTTTTTATTATTGAATAAAGTAATTGGCCTACAATTGTCTATAAGACATTTCCTATCAATCTTTTCCTATCAGTCCTATTGGTCTTGACTGATAAAATAGCTTTTGTTTGTTTGACCTGATAAAATGTTGTGTTCTTACATGCTTTTATTTATAGAAAATGATGAAAAATAGTTTTTGTCTTCTAACTTATTTCTTTATCTACATGTAGCTCATAGACTCTAACAATCCATTCTGTTACTCATATGTAGTTGTGTCTTGGGAGTGCCTTGAAACTTTATGCTGTTATCCTTCTGACCCTTTGCCTCCAAGAATTGTATTCCAACTTATTTTTAACCTCAGCCTAAATTATTTAACTATCCAGATCCCCTTCATTCTGTCCAAAAAACCAAAAATGTTTCTAAAATATACTATAAATGAAGGAATTGCAGGTATAACAAACAGTACCTTATTTTATTACTATTATGACCAATTTGGACTTGTTATTTGTTTCAGATTGTATGAAAACCTTTAAAATGTGTTAGTGAGAACACTCTCATAGGAACACAAGTAGCATGTTGCAGTGGAGAGGGCGGGGGGAGGAAGGCCTGCCTGTGAAATCAGAAAAGCCTAGATTGAAATCTATGCCTGATTACATATCTCTAGGCAAGACATATAATCTTTTCAGTTTTAATGTCTCCAAGGGAGATACAAGGTACAATGGGGCTGTAATGAAGACTCAAATTTCTAATATTGAATACTACCTAGCTTTTTGTAGGTACTCAAAAGTTACATTTTTTTCTTACATAACCCTTCTAATAGTGTGTGTGTGTGTGTGTGTGTGTGTTTTTAAATGGGAAGAATACTATTGAACTCCTTTCATTACTAATTTCAGAGTTGACTAACCTAAGGCTTGTGTTTAGGGTTACCCAGACAGGTAAGAAGTATATATTCAAAGACATCTGAACCTGTCTTGAAATTGAGGTTTAAAATATACTCTCACAGCACAGTAGTAAAATGGTCCACAAAGCCAACAAAGCTCTAGTTAAATTTTACTTTTAAAGTTTATCTGTTTCAGCATTTTAAGATTATATAGTAAAGTGTTGCTTTTTCCTATTTATAAACATTTAAAACTTGTAAGCTGACTATAGCTGGGCAATAACACATACAGTGCCAAATAAAACATTCTGGAAATGCTAAAGGTGACATTTTACAATAAGTAGAAAAAATTGAAGAGAAATTGTGAGGCAATTTATAGTCAGAGTGAATGTGTTCATACATTTATACATTAAAGCCAAATGAGAGAAAGTTTCTCAAAGAACTCTAAGGAAACAGAAAAGGGGACTTATGGGTATCATTTAATTAAAAGCTTGTCCTCAGAAATGATACTGATTTATCATTTCTTAGCCCTGGCACACGAATTAAAAAAGACAAATAGCTTAGCGCTTTCCTGCTGGAATTCCTCATTGGTGCTGACAGATTCTTACACATAAGAAACAATGAAAGGTTATTTAAATCTGGGGATTATTTTTCTAATACATGAGCCAACCATGAAAAAGTTATTCAAATATGTCATATTAAGAAATACTTTTTCTTATCAATCATATTTTCCCAACAGGCATAAAATATGACAACACATTGTCTTGATTAGCTTCATAATTTCTCAGAAAAAAATCTATTTTTAGAGTAGTTGAGGCTTTCAATTCAATTTGAAACCACCAAAATAAACACTGCCTAATGGAACAAACATAAAAAAACCCTATGTATTATTTTCCAAAATAACAAAATTAATTGGAATTTTTTCACATGCAGTCTTATTTATTCTTGTAGATGTTAACAAGGGGAAAATATATAAGACCTGGCCCAAATGATACCCTTAACATTTGTTACCAGAGCATTTTTAAATTTATGAGTATGTGAATATACAGGTGTATGTATAAAGGAGAGGTTTGTTAATGACATAAACTTGACTGTATTTTTGTCCCTTACCACCATCAGTAATCATGTGTTTCCTCAGCTATGACTATAGTTGAGCACCAGGTAGTGCCTGACTTCTATGGACCATTCACTCCTAGTAAAATTTTTGCAATGAAGATAAATTTACATACTTACATATACATATTTAGTAGTTATTATATGCATCATCCTTTATTGTGTAGATTATGAAGAAATATAAGAAACTGTTCCTTTACAGAATTTTTAAAAAATCAGTTGAAAAGCTAATATACATATTTAAAATACTAAATATCCAAAAAAGACAGCCTATACTTAAATGCCTTAAAATAGCATGAGCCATAAAGTTATTAAGCTTTTGATAAGGTAGAAAAGAATGGTCAGAAAAAGTTTCTTTGAAGACGTGGTTACTTGAATTAGTTCTTATGCCACATCACTGATTTTTTCTGATCAATGAAACCTACATTTCTGTACCTTGGTTGCTCCCACTCCTTCATACATCAAGCCCTAATTCTATAAATAATAGAATGTTAAAATATGACACCTTCTGTTTAAAGTTAGGAAATATTTCCATGTTTTAAAGTGAGGTACTAGATCATCTCTGTGGAACTATATAAAGTTCTAAAAAAGCTGGCAACCCTAGGTTTAATAGCCACCCCAAAAGTATAAAAGAGACTGAATGCTATTAACCAAAAACAAAGAAGTCATTTATTTAGGAAAAAGTCGTGAAGATCTGTTGCATATTTCCCTCCCCACCACACCCTTATACTCACATGAATAAAATGAAGGACTTTGTGGAGACCATAAAACATGACCCATGACCTCAGCAGTATGTTAGAGCAAAATTCAGAGTGAGAAGGAAATTAAGAACTGGGACTGGCTTGTTTATTGAAGGAGACTGAAATGACAATGCTGGGAAGAGCCTGTCCTAGCATGGTCTGTTAGGGGCAAGCGTGACCATGAAGGAAGACAGAGATGGTCTGGAGAGATTGTAGAGGGATTTCCTCTCAGGACAGGTGCCTGCAAGAGCCATGGAACTCTCACACAGTGCACATGTGCAGAGAGGACCATAAAAAAAACAAAAAGGAAAGCAAAACTGTAAGCAAAGGAGACATTATGTAAAAGAAGGGAATTGAAAGTAACAAATCTTAAGCGATAAGAGGTCTCCTGAGAACCCCAGAAAAGCTCTCTATAAGGGAAAGATTAGCTCTCAAGATCTGTCTCACATCCAGGGAGCCCTAACTTCATCTGTCAAGCACAGAGAACACTAATGCCAGAAAGGGGCAGTGACATCTCGCCTCATCACTCTTGTCTCCCAGCTTCAAACATGAAGGGGTTAGAACACACAGTCAGGTTGCTGGTGGGGAGGATTAGAGGAAAAAGGTGGGGAAATGAGAAGAGAAGCCACTCTTCTGCCTTTACCACATTGGAGACTTCCAGAAGTGAATCAGGTCTGAGCTAGGAAAGGGAGACATTCACCCTTCAATGAAATTTATAATATTGACTACTATTCTGGACCAATCATTTTTAAATTATTGACATATAATGGTTAGCATGTTTAGAAATTACTAAATTATTTACTACCTAAGAGTGATAAAGAGTGGTGCTTACCTCAGAGATTTCTGTGAGAGCAATGAAGAAAATAATTCCATAGAGAGAGACAGAGGGTAAGAAAGACAAATTATTTTCTGTTTGCACCCAGTAGAGTTCTATTTTTTTTTTTTTTCAAAATGAGTATTGTATATAGTTTTAATTAAGTAAGGATTCTAATTTGAGACTCTTGGAAAAGACCTCAGAGAACTACATCACTTGATATCTCTCAAATATCCTGAATGTCTCTCATATCTTCTTGTTACCTCTAACTGAATTAAGAAACACACAAAATAAAGATAATATTAATGTAGATTTCTCCCACATCAACTGTTCTTCATACTTTAAGGGATTTTCCTTATCCTTAATATCTTTGCATTACATGTAAATTGGACAGACTTTCTTTCACATGTTCATTTTTTAACATGACTTCAGCCTAAATACTTTCCCTGAAAATATATTTAAAGATCAAAAGCAAATTTGTTTTTTCATAATGGAATTCTCATAAAAATGTCAAGCAAATTATGAACACAAAACATATATATGCTTCCCAGTCTATAATTCTTCCCAAATGTTAGTTTAGCAATATTGGATGTTGTACTGTTCACTAATTTTGACAGTTAGTAATCTGCCTCCATAAACATTATCCAATAAGCTTTTCCTACAAAATAAACATATCTGTAATTGAACTTAGCTGGAGCCAAATTATTCAGGCAACTGACAAAGGCATAAACTTAACTTTAAATAAACAAGGTGTAATGCTATTGCCATTGGCCTCCCAAAACTCTCCTCAAGTTTTCCCATCCCCTGTCGTCACCTTTACAGCATTCACAATACATTATTGCATCCCTTCAGTATAGATGCTACTCAATAAAATACTTGCCAGTTATATAAATTTTACTAAAATTTTTATTTGAAAACTAGGAAGAAACTTTACATTCATATCACATTGCAATATTCCTTAATAATTTTCACTAGGCACCTCAATTCTTCTTACCAAGTCTCCCTCCAAGTAAAAGCCATATTTGCACTGTTGAAACTATTTATCTCTGCCCTTTAACTTTTTTTCACCCACCAATAAAAACAAAAGTCCTTATATTAGAAGACTACAACTTATCAGAGAACAGTTTATATATTCTAACTCATTGTATTAGTTATTACCAATTACCCCCAACATTAGTGGCTTAAAACAATGTTTATTATCACACAGCTTCTGTAGGTCAGGAATCTGGGTGCAGTTTATCTGTATCTTCTGTTTCTAGGTCTCTCACGGGCTACAATCAAGATTTCAGCTAAGACTGAAATCATCTCAATACTTAACTGGGGAGGATTCACTTCCAAGTTCAGTTATGTGATTGTTGGTAGGACCTAATTCTTTGTTAGCTGTTATCTGGAGGCTACCCACACTTCCTTGCCATGTTGGTCTCCCCATAGCACAGCTCAGATATGGCAGCTCGCCTCACATCAGAGCAAGAGAGAAAGGACAGAGCATGGGAGTGCAAGAGGGAACTTACAGTCTTCTCATAATCTAATCTTGTAAATGGCATCCCATCACTTTTAAAGGGTGAGAGGGAGACAGAAGAGGGTAAAGGGTGTCAACTATGATGACAGAAGGAGAATTGACTTTGGGTGGTGAACACACAATGTGATATACAGATAATATATAATTATACACTTGAAACTTATATAATTTTATTAACCAATATCACCCCAATAAACTTAATAAAATAAAAACAGGAAATTGATTCCTGTTTTTAGACAAATTATGTATATATATATATATATATATATATATATATATATATAAAATTAGAAAATTATTATATATATATAATTATATATATAATATATATATATATACAGTGGTACCTTGGTTTTTGAACGTCTCCATTGAGGAACATTTCGGGTTACAAGTGCAGTAAACCTGGAAGGAAATGCTTCAGTTTTCGAACACGCCTTGGAAGTTGAACATGCCACATGGCTTCCACTGAGGGCAAGGTTCTGAGGCCTAGCTGTTGGCTGTGGATCCCTTGGTTTTCGAACATTTCAGAATTCAAATGATCCTCCAGAACTGATTACATTTGAAAACCGAGGTACCACTGTATATATAATTTGTCTAAACCATGTAACTTATTGAATATCATCCTTCAACTTACAGAATTTCAACACAAACTCTAAATAGAGAATTCAAGGTAAATCCTGGTAAACTTGAAGGGTAGCCAAGAAAATTCAAAAACCAGAAAACCAGGAGAGTAACCAAGAAAATTCCATCCCAAGTATCTTATTTTTGTTAAAAAAAAGTATTGGACAGAAATTGCTCCATAAAAAACAATGGAAATATATATATATATATAATATATATATACACACAAAGATGTCAATATCAGGAATCTGGGATCATTGCAGATGATCTTTAAAAGCAGTCTACCATACTCAATGCTGCTTTTAGGGTGATCTCACTTTCCACTTCAACTGACATCAATATATTGAATCGATAGATCTTTTCAAAGGAAAGGATTCTATTATTCTATGAAAATGATATTTATTCATAATATCACCAACACAGACACACACACACACACATGCACACACACTCTCATGCACATACCACCTTAAAAATACACAAAAGAATATATACATAGGACATGAAAATAACCACCTTATATGGAAAATGGGTCTTCCCTTTCTAACAGGATTCAAAATAGTATCATTTAAAGTAAAAAACACTCCTGAATATATACTCCTGTATATATACTCCTGTATATATCATTACCAAAATATACAACTTAGAAACACAGCCTTAGAAATATTTCAATTATATAAGGACAAATATTCAAATACATTACATGATTTTCTAAGATAAACACAAAAATCTCATGTAGAAACAGGAAGAAAAAAACAGTTCACTTACAAATGATTTAATCCAAAAATTAAACTTATCTTAAACTTCTCTGCTACATTATTAGATGTCATGTGTTATAGTCCATGTATGAAGTTAATAGGAAGGAATCCTCAAAGTGCAACCACACAAAAAATACAGCAAATCTATCTGAAGATATTACCCAACTAAATTTATTTTGATCAATCAAAGTGAAGATTTTGTCAATGGAGAAGGAATTCTTGGTATAAAAGTCCTTGCAATGAATATTGACTCAAGTAAAACATAATTAAATACAAATAACTGTCACTCCTTCTAAGCTCTATAATATGTAGGTTAATTTAGCTTTCTTGGCACCTCTGCTGTTCTTTCTTCATTTTCTATTATTTATAGACTGCAAGAGGCAAGCCAATGCAGTCCCTCACCACACCATTGTCTGTGCCCTTGGGTTATGCATATATGCATATAAATTCCTTGGTTAATCTCTCAGTGGAAATTGAGGTGTATATATATATGTGGTTAAGAATGAAACATTTTCAATATTTGGCATAACTAATTGTCCCTATTAATCTTATAATCATTTATTAAACATGTTATGGGAAGGGGAGATATTTTAATTTCAACAGGAGATTATTTACTTAATAAGACTATTTCTATTTTAGAATTATCTAAATAATAAAGAACTTTATTTTAACTGACCTACATATAGAAATAACTCTCTCTGTAGAGATAGACATAAAAGTGTTCCTAGGAAAATATGTAGTTCCTTTAAAGAAAGCTTGCCAAAGTATAAATCACTAATTACTGCCTATCATGCGGTGCATGTGTGTCTGTTATCGCTGCACTTTCTGAAAAGCATAAACTAACAACTCTTGGATATTTTCCCTTCCTCAGCACAGTAATTATATTTATACTTAATTCTGAGCTTGTTACATATAATATTTTGCCAAATAGGATCATTTAGAGTCATTTTGACACTGGCTTAGCATCATAAATATTGACTGTGTAAGTACATTGACCGTATTTGCCTAAAATATGAGAAATTTGATCCAAGTACATGAGAATCTGAAATTGAAAAGATGCAAAATTTTCATTCAGTCCTGGATCTTCAGAGGCAGTTGATAGGTATGACTTGTCATCATTGCCAAGGCACTCAGTTTAGGCTTTGGTTTCAAGAATTACTCTCTAATATATATCAGGATTTAATTGCTGCCATGAGCAATTGAATGATAATAAACCTACAAACCAAAACCAGAATGATAATAATCCAATGCTGTGTAATCCTCTTTCTGCCTCTCTGGTATTTGTTTTCTGGAAACAAGCAAGCAAGCAAACCAACCAACCAACCAACCACATACCTAATTCCTGACAATATAAAATTCTCTGAAATCTTTCTTCATACTCCTGTATCTATCTATTTCTTTCCCAAGGGTCCAGTAATTATGTAGACTAAAGTGGCCCATAGATCATGGAGCAGTTTAATTCCTTCTGCCACATACTTTGTATTTTATTACAAAATCACCATCTTTTTGGCATGGTTAATGTTTTCAATCTCCAGTTAAAATTTACTGTTGAAGAGGTAAAAAATGAGCACATATAATTGCATGTGGGTTCAGTGTCCACACTCACAACTATAATAAGAAAATGGATAATCTCAGAATTTTTTTTTTTTTTTATAAACAAGCGAAATTTATTTCTCATTGCTCTGGAAGTTAGAAGCCCAAGATAAAGGTCCAGAGTAGTCAGGTTCTGGTGAAGACCCTCTTCTGGGGCGCAGACTGCTGACTTCTCTATTTCTCTTCACCTGGTGGAAGAGGCCAGCAAGCTCTGTGGGGCCACTTTTTTTTTTCTTCTAAATATTACAGATGTTTCTTTTTCTCCCCGTTGACCCATTCTACCCTGCCCCAGGCCCTTCCCCAGTCTCTCACCACACCATTGTCTGTGTCCTTGGGTTATGCATATATGCATATAAGTAACTTGATTAATCTCTCCCCCTCCACTAACTCACCCTCCTCCATCTCTCTGAGATTGGTCAGTCTGATCCATGCTTCCATGTCACTGAGCCATTTCTGTCCATCATTTTATTAAGTGTTTTATATTCCACATATAAGTGAGATCATGTGATGTGTGTCTTTTTCTACCTGGCTAATTTCACTTAGCATAATATTCTCCAGGTCCATCCATACTGTCCCAAAGGGTACAAGATCCTTCTTCTTTACAGCTGCGTAGTATGCCGTGGTGTAAATGTCCCACAGTTTTTTTATCCACTCATCTACTGATGGGCACTTGGGCTGTTTCCAGATCTTGGTTATTGTAAATTACACTACTATGAACATAGGGGTGTATATATTCTTTCTGATTAGTTTTTCAGGATTCTTAGGATATATTCTTAGAAGTGGGATCAATGGGTCAAAAGGCAGCTCCATTTTTAATTTTTTGAGGAACCTCCAAACTATTTTCCATAGTGGCTGCACCAGTCTGCATTTCCCCCAGCAGTGTACCCCGGTTCCCCTTGCTCCACACCCTGGCCAGAACATGACATTTGTTGATTTATTGATAGTAGGCATTCTTACAGGTGTGAAGTGATATCTCATTGTGGTTTTAATTTGCATCTCTCTGATAATTATTGACAGTGAGCATTGATTCATATGTCTCTTGGCCATCTGTATGTCCTCTTTGGTGAAGTGTCTATTCAGGTCTTTTGCCCATTTTTTAATTGGATTGTTTGTCTTCCTCTTGTTGAGTAGTATGAGTTTTTGTACACTTTGGAAATCAACCCTTTATCAGCTACATCCTTGGCAGATATGTTCTCCCAAATCATGAGGTTCCTTTATATTTTGAGGCTGTTTTCTTTTGCTGTGCAGAAGTTTTTAGTTTGATGTAGTCCCATTTGTTTATTTTTTCTTTTGTTTCTCTTGCCCTAGGAGATGTATCAGTGAAAATTCCACTACCTGAGATGTCTGTGACTTTACTGCCTATGTTTTCCTCCAGGATTTTTATGGTTTCATAGCTTATATTTGTCTTTAATTCATTTTGAGTTTATTTTTGTGCATGGTGAAAGTTGGTGGTCTAGTTTCATTTTTATGCATGTATCTGTCCAATTTTCCCAGCACTACTTATTGAAAAGACTTTTACTCCATTGTATGCTCTTGCCTCCTTTGTCAAATATTAACTAACCATATGGCTAGGGTCTATTTCTGGGGTCTCTGTTCTGGTCCATTGATCTATATGTTTGTTGTTGTACCTATACTAGGCTACTTTGAATAGTGTGGCTTTATAGGTACAGTTTGATATCCAGAAAAGTGATCTCTCCCACTCTTTTCTTCTTTCTCAAGATGGCTGTAGCTATTCGGGTTCTTTTTTGGTTCTATATAAATATTTGGAATATTTGTTCTAGCTCTGTGAAATATGTTCTTGGTACTTTAACAGCTATTGCATTGAATCTATAAATTGCTTTGGGTAGTATGGACATTTTAATATTAATCCTTCCAATCCATTAACATGGTATATTCTTCCACTTGTTTATATCTTCCTCTTTTTATTTTTTCAGTGATCTGTAGTTTTCTGAGTACAGGTCTTTTACATCCTTGGTTAAGTTTATTCCTAGGTATCTTATTTTTTTAGTTGCAATGGTAAATGGTATTTTTTTTTAGTTTCTCTTTTCTGAGAGTTTATTGTTGGTGTATAAGAATGCCATCAATTTCTAGATGTTAATTTTGTACCCTGCTACCTTGCCAAATTCATTTATCAAATCTAATAGTATTTTGATGGAGTCTTTAGGGTTTTCTATGTAGAATATCATGTCATCTGCAAATAATGACAGTTTTACTTCCTCCTTTGCAATTTGGATACCTTTTATGTTTTCTTCCTGTCTGATGGCTGTGGTAAGGACTTCCAGTACGATGTTGAATAAGAGTGGTGAAAGTGAACATCCCTCTCTTGTTCTTGTTTTTATAAGAAATGGTTTTAATTTTTGACCATTGAGTATGATGTTAGCTGTAGGTTTGGCATATATGGCCTTTATTATGTTGAGGTATGACCTCTCTATTCCCACTTTGCTGAGAGTTTTTATCAGAAATGGGTGCTGGATTGTGTTGAATGCTTTTTCTGTATCTATTGATATGACCATATGATTTTTGTGCTAATTTGTTTATATGATGTATTACCGAAAGCCGTTCCATCCTTGCTGCTTTACACGGTCCTTCAAGGAGGAGACATCTGCACAGCCAGTGCTCCATGGGACTTGGCGTATGGCATATCCCTCTCCCCATGCTTGTTCCCCTTTCTAACACTCTGTGTCTTTACCTGAGTCACTTCACCAGAAAAGGGCATCGCCCTAGCTGAAAACTTTTCCCTATCAGGGGGGTTGGATGGGACTGGAAAAGACAATGATTCAGTAAAAGCCCCAAGTTGTACGGGAAAATCATGTGCAACTTATGAGGAACTCAGGCTGTCAGCAGAAAGTTTAGGACTCATTAGGCCCATTACCACAGGAAGGTCCCCACCAGGGGAAAGGCCTGGGTCTGGGCCCCTGCTGATTTGCTGGTGCGGGGCCATCCACAGGGAGCCCACCAGTAAGTTCCCACTGAGGAATGTATTACTGGGAGATGTTTATACTAATGGAAAACTCTGGGAATCCCCACAAGGAAAGAACAGTCTAGGAAAGAGATTTTAATCTACACCTGAACCCTTATCATACACAGAATAATCATACACAGAATAATCATACACAGAATAACCATACACAAGATATTACAATGGGATGGATTGCTGCAGGGAATGTAAGTGGAGAGACTGAGGCCAGGTGCCAGACAGGCGGTCAATCACCACAGCTAAAAACAATCCCGCCCAAGCTACAGAGCCCTTACTTAGGACTCGCATAACCCTTACATAAGAAAAACTGGCTTAGTTATTCTCCTTTTAGCTATGTGGCAGAGCAATAAAATAGTAACTTCAGAATATAAATAACAAACTAGATATTTAACCTGTAGAATAGCCTATAGAAATATAACCAACAGGTAAGACTAAAAATTAACATACCTAAACAGGTGTAAATTCTTTAGCAAAGGTCAGATAACAAGATATATTCATTAACTGTGAAAGGCCAAAATAGAAACTGGAACAAAGCATGGTGTCATGTTATTTAACCGGCAATAAAATCAAATAGTATAAATACGGTTGTAACAAGGCAATAGAAAGAAGCTGATTCTCCTCATGCTCTGAATGCTATCTCCATGTCCTTCATTCTTCGTCGATGCCGTCCACACCTTTGGGGACCCCTAGACCACTGGGGCTGGACCCCAGCAATGTATCACATTTATTGATTTGCAGATGTCATATCAGCCTTCAATCCCTGGAATAAATCCCACTTGGTCCTGGTGTGTGATCTTTTTAATGTATTGCTGGATCTGGTTTGCTAGTATTTTGTTGAGGATTTTAGCATCTGTATTCATCAGGGATATTGGCCTGTAATTTTCTTTCTCTGTAGTGTCTTTATCTGGTTTTGGGATTAGGATGATGCTGGCCTCATAAAAAATGTTTGGGAGTTTAATAATTTTATAGCTTCCTTCTTGCCTTGCTTTCTGTTTTCCTTCCTTCATGTATTACTTTTTTTCATCCTTCCTCCCAACCTTTTCTTTTCTACCCTTTCTCCCTCCCCTCTCTCTCTTTCTTTCCTTCCCTCCTAACACCCAGACTAAAACTATCATGTGATCTGAGTGAATTAATAGATTTTGGGGGAGATGGCACATCTCTGAGGGTTGCAACCAAAATGGAGTGAAGGATATCTGGCAGGAAGTGCCTCAGAGGCTCTGCATGTGTGCTGTGAGGAGAGCATGTCACAGCAGCCTAATGTGGCATCTCAGAGCATGAACAGGGCAAGCAAGGACTTCATGGAAGGAAGAAAGTGATGAGAGCACATCCTGGTATGTGGTCAGAGTCCAAATAGCGTGAGGAGGTACCTGTGCAGAGGGATGGCAACTGACACTGGAAAATTGATTACACAAAGTGGACATCAATCCAATAGTAAATATACACTATGGATAAGTATCTGAATAGGGGTTCACAAACATAGAAAAAAAAGAGAAAACTAAAATGCACCTCGTGGTGTTGAATTAGAATAGGATTTTGAGGTATAAATATGAAGAGAAGAATTTAGTATGAATTTGTGGTTTTAATATATACAGAAATATCTACCGAAATTGGAGGTATTAGTGTGAAATCATGGTTTTTAATAGAGAAACAGAAGTAAATATGGGTATAAAAGGAAGATGTGTGTGTGTGTGTGTGTGTGTGTATGAGTGTGTATGTGTGAGTGCATGTGTGTGTGTATTTTGTAGCTTTATTGACTTGCATGGCCTGAGAACAGCAATAGCCTAATGGCAATGGCTACACCAGGTTGATAAGTTCTGGTTCCTAAATAGAATTCTCTACTAAAAGGAACAAGAACTCCTTGTAGAACTGCTTGACTCCAGGCCTGGGGCAGGGAAAGAGCAAGATGATCCTGGAATATCTTGTTCTGTCAGGAAGTAAAGAGTTGCTTAAAGAATATGGGTCCATGTCAAAACAAAAACTGAAATGAAAAAATTAACTCAGAATTCAGTTTAAATGTGTTCACACTGGATAAATCTGGACATGTGAGCAACAAAATGAATAATGATAATAAAGAATTCATTAAGAAAAACAAGGATCCATGCTGAAATAAATACACTCTCCTTTCAGAGGAATGCCAAATATTAAATATAAAAGGAACAGTAGTACTAAAAAAAAATCACCACTGACAATTATCACAGTAAAAGCTAAATCAGCCAAGAAACATCAATGTAAGCTAAAACTAGTAAGTGAAATCTAGAGGGGAAATAAAATATTTACATGTTTTCATACTACCTCCTCCTCACAAGATACTTATTAAATATAAAGGAGAAAAGAACATCTTTACAGTGTTAAAAACAGGCAATCATGACTTTAATCAAATCACCAGTTACCAACATCAGTAATGTGAAGAATCAAAATCATGTGCCACCTAATAGAATGCTCTGGACATCATCTCTATGACACATTTACTAAAGATACATAAGCTAAATCCAATCATGAGAAAGGATGAGAGAAACCCAATTGAGGGACATTCTACAAAATAATTAATCTGTACTCTTCACAAGTCATAAGAATCAAGGAAAGACTGGGAAACTGTCACAAACTGCAGGAGGCTAAAAAACATGATGGCTCTCAATGCATGACCCTGGACTGGCTCCTTTTGCTGTGAGGGACATTATTGGGACTGCTGGCAAATATTGACTGCATCTGTAGTTTATATAGTAACAATGTATCAATATTGATTTCCTGATTTTGGTGGTTGCATTGTGGTTATATATGAAAATCTATCTTTTGTGGGAAATGTGAACCCAAGTATTTGACGATGTTGAAACATGATGTTGGCAATTTATTTTCGAAGAGTTTAAGAAAAAAAGTTCAGGGTAATACTCTTGCAACTTTTTCTGTAAGTTTGAAATCATTTAAAACTAAAAAGAAAAAATAGTATGGGCTACATTCTTCTTCATATATTTTTCTTTTTCCTTTTGCAAAACCGAGTAAACTCCCATAATTCTGGATATCACAGTAAGGAGGTTATGTGCGGTAAGTTTTTGCCATAGTTTTTAAGGCAAAAATAATATACACTCTAGTGGAGATTTTTTTCTATATCACTGTTTAGAATAATTAAACAATGTAGATTAATAACAAATTACTAGTCCTGAGGTATCTGGACTAGTTTCCTTTTTGCTTGTTTGTGATATTGCTGATAAGTAGAGAAAACTCCCAATTTCAAGCTAGTAGTCCCTCAAACACATATGACAGAGAAAGGTTCAGAGACCACATTTTTTCCCCTTAAACCAATAAAGGATAATGAAGAGAGAATATCATATTAACTCAGAACAGATTCACTGCTTCCACATCCTAAGTATAATTTATTAAAAGGTTTTTAATTTAATTGACAGTATATATACATAATTCAAAGAAGATGATAACCCTAGGATAACAGAATTAGAGATGAAAAAATCTCAATGTTGCCAACCAGGGAAGACATCATTTATCTTACTGCATGTGGGTGTTCTACAAAGTTGGATGTGAAAATCTCTTACAAAAGTAATTCAGAAGCAGAAGATATATGTTTTAAAATTCTGCAAGCAGAAAGTGATTTTCGGGGAGGGCTGTAAAATGTTCCATACTGAAAACCTCTAAATTTTAGAGTGTAACAGGTCTCATTAAATGTTTAACTCTATTTTTATTAAATGTATTGGGGTGGCATTGGGTAATAGGATCATATAGGTTTAAGTGTACATTTCTATGATTACATGATCTGTATATTCCACTGTGTACCCACCACCCAAAGTCAAATCACCTTCTGTCACCATATATTTGGTCCCCTTTACTCTTAATTACCCTAAGACCCCTTTCCCTCTTTTACTCACCATACTATTATCTGTGCCTATGAATTTCAGTTTTATATCCAATATATGACTGAAACCATATGGTTCTTATCTTTCTCTGACTGACTTATTTTGCTCAGCGTAATATCCTCAAGGTTTATTTATGTCGTCGCAAATGGCAGTATTTCATCTTTTCTTAGGGCTCAGTAGTATTCCACTGTGTACATGTACCACATCTTTATCCAGTCCTGTATCGAAGGATGCTTTGGTTGTCTCCGTGTCTTGGCCATAATGAATAGTGCTACAATGAACATGAAGGTGCTTATATCTTTGCAGATAAATGTTTTATAGCTTTTTGGGTAGATACCCAGAAGAGAGATTGATGGGTCATGTGGTAACTCTACTCTTAGTTTTTTGAGGAATTGCCATAATGTTTTCCATAGTGGCTGTACCAGTTTACATTCCCACCAGCAGTGAAGGAGGGTCCCTTTTCTCCACGACCTCCCCAACACTTGTTATTACCTGCCTTGATGATAACAGCCACTCTGACAGGTGTGAGGTGGTATCTTAATGTAATTTTGATTTGCATTTCCCAAACAGCTGGTGAAGTTGAGCATCTTTTCATATGTCTGTTTGCCATTTATATGTCTTCTTGAAAAACATCTCTGTTCAGGTCCTCTGCCCATTTTTAACTGGATTGTTTGTTTGATGTTGAGTTGAATGAGTTTTTTATATTTTTTCGATACTAACCCCCTGTGGGAACTGTTGTTTGCAAATATACTTTCCCTTTTGGTTGGTTGTTTTTTGTTTTGTTGTCAGTTTCTTCTGCTGTGCAGAAGTTTTTTAATTTGGTACAGTCTCATTCCTTTAATTCCTTTATCTTTGCCTTTACTTCCCTTGCCTTTGGGGTCAAATTCATAAAATGTTCTCTATGACCAAGATCCATAAGTTCAGTATCTATATTGTCTTCTGTGTACTTTATTGTTTCAGATCTTATATTTAGGTCTTTTTGATCCACTTTGAATTAATTTTTGAAGATGAAGACAAACCGTAATCTAGTTTCATTCCTTTGCATGTGGCTTTCCAATTTTCCCAGCACCATTTGTTTGGAGAGGCCTTCTTTTCTCCATTGCACACTTTTGGCTCCTTTGTCCAAACTCATTTGCCCATATACATGTGGTTTTATATCTGGGCTCTCAATTCTGTTCCATTGGTCTGTGTGTCTGCTTTTCTGCCAGTACCATTCTGTTTTGATTATTGTCGTTCTGTAGTATAATTTGAAGTGAGGTAGTGTGATGTCTCTGGTTTCATTCTTTTTCCTCAGGATTTCTTTGGCTAGTCAAGGTCTTTTGTACTTTCATACAAATCTGATTTTCAGTTCTATTTCTTTAAAAAATGACATTGGGATTTTTATATGGATTGTATTAAAACTGTATATTGCTTTGGGTAATATGGCCATTTTAACTATATTGATTCTTCCAATGCATCTACATAAAATATATTTTCATTTCATTGTTTTTTTCATTCTCTTTTAATAATGCTTTGTAATTTTCAGCGTATAGATCCTTCACATTCTTTGTTAAGTATATTCCTAGGTATTTTATTCTTTTGGTTGTAATTGAAAGAGAGTGTTTTTTCATTTCTTTTTCTGAGGTTTTATTGTCAGCATGTAGAAAAGCAGTAATTTGTACATTGAGTTTGTATCCTGCAACTTTACTATATTTGTTTATTGTTTCTAATTTTTTTTGGTGAAGTCTTTAAGTTTTCTATATACAGAATCATGTCATCTGCAAAAAGTGACACTTACTTCTCTTTCCCAATTTGGATGCCTTTAATTTCTTTCTTTTGCCTGATTGCTCTGGTTAGGACTTCCAGAACTATGTTAAATAAGAATGGTGATTTTGCTGGGGAAAGTGGGGTTCTTGCAGTTTTGTGAGTGAAAGCATTTCTGGGCAACTGCAGGGAGAATGACGTCTGGTGGTTATATGTATTTGAGATGCAAAATTAAAAGAATGCCCCACTGATGTCCCATCTCCATCTGTCCTGCCATGGGAAATCAGGGCCAGAAATAGAGTCAATGTCCAGAGATTCTGTGCCATATTAAAGCTTAATCCCAGTCCAGCATTCAGCTAGTTTAGTGCTAGAGGCTGCAAATTTGTTGCTCTGCTGTTGTACCCAGGCTCCCACCTGGAGCCTGCAGTTTGTATTCTTAGGCTTGGGTGGAACCAGAAACTTTTTCAAAATAACCAATCAGCTTTCTAAAATTTTCGAGGCTTGCAATGGTCATGTATTTAGAATGTATATTTTGATTAAAAATATATAATAAGTGTTTTCTCACAAGGTTTAATTTGATGTTCTCAAGACTACCAGTTGTTTATTTTCTGTAACTACCATTAATTCACTGTCTGGATTTGCCCCTTCTTGTAGTAATTGGCGATTTCAGGTCTCTCTTTGTTATTCCAGTCACAGTTATTTTTTCCAAAGAGGAATGGTATTAATTGGTATTAATTAATCACCAAATATATGAAGGACATTTTCAACTTTATTTTAAGGGTATTTTCAGCATGATTTCTTTTTAAGATTTCCAGATTGTATATAAAGTGTAAAGAAGGTAAAAGAAACAATCAAACTCAACTCCTTAATATGCATCTATAGTTTTATAAAATGTCTTTGTAATGAGGAGTTTGCTCATAGGCTTTGGAATCAGATAGATCTAGTTTATATTCTGGTAGCATTATTTTTGTGTATGAGTTTATCAGTTTTCTCATGATCACATTTTCAGAAAAATTCCGTTTGAGAAGAACATTTCATAATAGTGCTTAATAAGTTGCTTCAAATATGTTATAACTCCAAGAAAATGATCAGGTAACAAAAGATGAGGGATTTAAATTTGGGGGAGGGATTATATGGCTACAGAAATTTGGACCCTGATTAGGGAAGGTTGCATAAAGTAAAATCTTGTATAGGCACATGATTTATATGGTACTAGGGAAAATAGGTTTCAAATGAGTTATCTTAAGTTATTTACTATGTTGCAGTGTGATGCTTCTCAAATGTGATACTCCATCCAATGCCAGTCTAAGAACTGTTTGATATTGGTCCATGACAAGATGAGTACAGATACGAAGAGTAGTAACTAGAAATTCTACATTAATCTCTCATCCTCATGACATAAAATTCTTGTGCTTACTTCATCATTGATTAGGTAACAAATAGCTTGTGGATCGGCACCAGTCTATGGACCACACTTTGAATATCACAGATATGTTGTATGTATGTAAAACCCTCTTCCATCTCTATTATAAAACATTTAGTAAAAGATCAGCTTTCTCACTAGATTGTTTTGTTTTTTAGTAGATTTTCAGGGGCACCTTGAAAACAATCTTGAGTCATGTCCAGGTTAGCTGCTAGCAAAACTCTTGCTTATATAGAAGAGATAATTAGCTGAGGATGAGAAGACAAGATACACCTTGTTACATATGCACTAAGGTCAATTATATGTGCTTCAAAAGAGCATTGGATGAGAATATGTGTGTGTGGGGGGGGTATCTACATGTAGCTTGGAAAATGTAGGAATTCAATAAATATTACCAATATTAATTCAAAAATAAGAAACAAAGCTCATTATTAATATAAACAAAAAAATAAATAAGGTCAATCATTTCCATGGAAAATGACTATAAAATATTCATAAAATAACAAAGCCATTGTCTTCAAAGTTGTGCTATATATCAACTCTTGTTTTCTTCTAAAGAAAACGAAATAGGTGCCCATCTGACAACCTCTGGTGTACAGCTGTTCAGTTGAGTTATCCTATATTACACTTCCTCATGGTCAGAGAGAGCTAAGTGATCTACCTGAAGTAGTGATATGAAGTGTGGTACATAGAATAACAAACAGAAAAGCATTTCTTGAAACTGATGGGTAATCTTGGCCCACTTCAATTTTTGATTACTTACCTGGAAAAAATCTAGGTAGTTAAATGGTGCTTTTGCTTTGCTTTGCTTTGCTTTGCTTTGTTTTAAACATCTCCTACATTCGTCCTGGATCATAGCTGGGTGGCCCAGCTAAATATGAAAATAACTCAGGGAAACTGAAGAGATGATGAAGTTTTTTAAGTGGGTAATAATAGTACCTGAAGTCCATATGATAAAAGCGCAATCATTATCAATCTTTATGGATAAAGTGATCTGCAGCCAAGATTGAGGAAAGGTGTTTGGCAGAAGTCTGCCATTTTTGTGGATATAAAAGAACACATTTTTTTACAACTAAATTCTAAACATGCAGATCCTATGGTTCTGTGCATAATCTGAAACCCATATAAATTACCGTGAGCCATTTAAGAATAAAAAATAATACTAGCTACAATAGACAGAATAATAGAATCCTCCTCCTCCTAAAGGTGGCATGACCCATCATTGTGAATATGTTACTTTACATGGCAAAAAAGGCTTTATAGATGTGATCAACACTTCTGAAATGGGAAGATTATCTTGAATCATTAGGATGAGGCAAATGTAATCACAAATCCTTATGAGAGGGAGGCAGAAGTATTAGAGACCAAGGGCAAATGTGAGGAAGGAAACAGAGGTTGGAGTGATAGGCTGTGAAACTGAAGGAAGGGCCCAAGAGCCAACGAATACAAGAGTCCTCCAGAATCTGGAAAAAGTAAAGAAAAGGATTCTCCCCTAGAGCCTCCAAAAGAAATACAGTTCTGTTGACACTGTTATTAGCCTATAAGAATATTTTGGACTTCTGATATCCCAGGCTATAAGATAATAAATCTGTTGTTTTAAGTCACTAAGTTTATAGCAATTTGTTACAGCAGCAATAGGAAATTAATATATTAGTAATAAAATAAATCATCACATCAAATGACTACTGTTTTCAAAAAAAAAAAAGAAAAATAATTTTATTTTTAAATCATTATCATCTAAAATAGGATTTACTACTAGGTTAAATAAGTTATTATGATCAACTCATTTTTTAGCCAAATCATTTTAACTACCTTCAAGGCATTTATTTGTGTTTATTATACAATGTATCATAATTTTCACACATAATCACATAAAGGAGCCATTCAGAAATTCATCCAGGTAATAAATAGGTAAACTCTAAAACCCCTAGCATAGTACATGAGTACTCAGTAAATGTTTGCAAATGTTGTCATTTTGATTATAATATTGCTAGCTTAAATTGTTATGTTTTATTTTCTTGCAGGACCATGTTCCTTACCAAGAACTTATGCTTAATTTTAAAAAGAAACCATTAGCTATACAATAAAAATTATATGCTTGCCTGCTTTAACATTTCTTAACAGAAACCAAATCACATCTAACTTAATATAATGTTATGATTATAGCTAATGAAAATTATTTCCTTTCGAAATAGTACTTTCATCAAAAGATAGTCTGGGGTATATTTTGCACAAGCAGATTTTGCTTATTTGTCTGTGTAAGTGTGGTAGACTAAATTCTATTCACCAAAATTCAGCATCCCTCCCCAAAGAAGAATTATACTTGTTGCCTCTTCTTGAAATAAGTGCCTTGGCTAACAAAGTATGAAAAGTGAGGAGGTCACTTCCCAGCAGAATCCTTAGAAAGCAGTGCATGGCCACCTTGCTGGTTCTGCTCTCCCCCAGTGACTGGCAGTGCTCAGCAGCAGCTGCTCAGACAGCCTGTGCCCCAAGTGAGGACATCATAGTGCAAAGCTCACAGCTGATCTACATAAAAAGAAGCAACCTTCTGAGTGGCAATTCTGAGTTTTGGGAAACACTTGTAAGCCACTGAGATTTGGGGACTCTAGGATAATTTAGTCCAGCCACCCAGAAGTGATTACTGAGGACCTCTGATGTGCCTAAGACCATTTGGGGTGTTTCATGGAATCCTGCCTTTCCAACTACAGATCCCTTTGCATTTAGTTCTTCATATTCATCAACCAATATCACAGGAGATTGAAAGAGAGGCAGAGGTGAGGATTCTAGTTGTGTTTTCTAGTAAGCCAGACATTAAAGAAATTTCCAAAAATGAAAATAAAAATATAACAATGCCACTCAATATTTTTTTGGTAAATAAAGTAATTTTCCTTAAAATAGTTTATTATGTTAACATATACTGAATGTTACTGTCATTTTTAAGATAAACTAATATATATTTTTAATTCTCAGTTTTAATTTCTAATATTGTAAATGTCAATAGATAAAACTTACCTAAGCAAAACCTTTTTAAGGCCATTAATAACTTTTAAGAATGTGAAGTGTCCTGAAACCAAAAGGTGTGAGGGCCTCTGATCCTACTTTTCTTGACACAGAAGAGGCTGCTGTGCTGCCTTCCTTTCTTATTCAGTTTTCCCTGAAGTAGCAGCACAGGCATTAAAAAAGAACTGGTTTGTTCTGTTACATGTGAAACAGAGAATTCTCTTTGAACTTTTGTTATACAGATATATTTGGTTTTATGAATGAATCAAGTAGTTACACTTTGTCGACGAGACTTAAGGCTTTGGTTCTTTTTTCTCTTCTCCTTTTTGGTTTTCGCTTCTCTTCTCCCCATTGTTTTCCTTTTTTATTATTTTTCTATTTTTACTGTGCCTTAACACTAAACTTTCTAAGTTGAAAAAGAATTGGGGTAAGTAAAATTTGAGGCTGAAATAAAACCTCTGGAACATTTCTGTGAAACACAAATAATGAGAACACATTTAACTGGAAGACTTTGCCTAACAAACAAATATAAGTAGTGTACTTATTTTCAGCCTTTCTGAATTCAGATTTCTGAAGATCAACCCAAGGTGGTCTGGGTTGGGAACAGAGTTTGCATTTCTAAGTTGTTCCCAGGTGATATTGGTGATGTTGGTATAGGCGCCACATGTTGCGAACTGAATTCTGGGATATCATCAAGCTCAAGTGAATCAAGGAGAGAGAGGGGCCATTACCAATTCCAACTCATCCCCCTTCATCCTCCTTTAAATATATTATTCTTCCCATCCCTGTCATTGCCAGCTACACACATGCTGGGGTTACTGTTGTAATTACCTAGTTATTAATAATAGGAAAGGAGCAAAGGGGAAGCTAGACATTATAAGCATGGTGATCTGGGCAGCTTCACCAGGAAGCTGCAGTTTCGCACTCCCCAGGGAACCACTGGCCCATTCTCTGCAGGTCACTGGGGGAAGAAGTCTAACAAAAGGGAAGAAGGAAACATGCACAGTAAAGTAGGGGTGAAGTAGGGAAAATACTTGCTTGTCAGTCTAACCTGGGGAAAAGACAATTGGCCAGAGGCAGTGGAGTTGCTGCAAATGCACAAAATCTTAGAAGGTTAAAATCCACAGACAAAGGAATTCACTACCTTTTGCTCCTCTTGCTTCACTCCTGCTTCCTTGCACTTTCTCAAGCTCCCTCCATAGCCATATGGTCCTTGAAGCCGCCTGAGCCATGGCCATGCAGACCCCACATGCAATGGACTGCAGCTGGGAACACAAGCTAAGTTAGCTGGACTGGATTGTGCTTCAATATGGAATGGAGGCTCTGGGCAGTGGCTTTAATCCTAGCTCTGCTGAAGACAAAATGGGACTTTTCCCTTGGCAGGATGGAGGGAGATGGGACCTTGGAAACTGAGGTATTTAATTCCACAGAAATAAAGCTTTCCACAATACCTCATCCTCCTGTGGAGGCCTCCAGAAAGTCTTGTTTCAGTGGCACTCCAAGAAACCCACTTCCACTGACAACAGGGGAGTGGAAGAGAGTGCTCCACCAATAACACTGGCACCCCTAACCCAGCATCATTGGGACACAGGGGTCTCAGTTCTCTTTCGTTCCAAGACAACATTTTCTTGTATCTTTCACTTTTATATTAGGTATTTGGTCACTCAATCATCATCTAGTTTTCATAGTTCCTTTAGTGCCTTATCTAGAGCAAAATCATGCACTACTCGACCATTACATACTCAGATCCCGTCTTCACCCAGAATTCTCCTGTTCATAAATAAATAATGCAGAAACACCATATTTCTACCACAAATTTCAACATTTCCATTTTTATGCAAATACCTACTATATAAATAGGCATCTTTTAGGCAAATGGGTAAAAAGAAAAAGAGTGATACTTTGTGTATCACTTTTCTAATGTTTAAAACAATATCTGCTGCCATTTATGAAGCACTTACAATGCATTAGCTATTAAAGAAAAGTTTGCATTAGACAAGACAAGCAAAGTGCAGTCGATTTTATTTTGATACTATTGCAACAGGGAAGAAGGCATAGACCAATTCTGAAAATTTAGCTCCACTGAAAAACACAGGAGAGTTTTTAAGAGCTGGGATAGGAGGTTGTAGGACCTGTGTTTGCTAATTAGTTTTACCCAAAAGGTAAGTGTCTCCTGTCTTCTGGCAAGGGCTTGTTTTATAACTTGGAACCAGGCACCCACTTATGCTAGGCTTCTACCTTCCCACAGAGACTGAGACAGGGACGCTATCTTCCCTGAGGGTTCTTGAGAAACACAGTCCTGGGTTATAAAACTGGCAAGAGCCTTAAAAAAAATACTTACATCTCAAAGGGGCAGAGAAAGAATATAAAATAACTGGTTTTAAAGGTAAATGTAAGAAAAGGAAGGTCAGGAGCTTAAATTCAGAAAAAAAGCTCTAGATAGTTGGGCTGAAAGGAACATTAATGCTGTCTTGGTCACAGGCAGTAGGTTAAAGGATTTTAATAATTATAATAGCTAACATTATTGAGAGATAATTAAATTCTGGGTATTGTACTAAATATGTGATATGTGTTGCCTCATCTAATCTTATCAACACTTGTCATTATCACCCCCAATTTAAAAATGATGACAATGAGGTTCCAGGGAGCAAGCAATTTTCCAAGATTACTTATCTTTAAAATGGCAGAACCAGGATTATGTTACTGTTTGTTGATTGCAAAGACTGTGCCATATGCTTCCCCTTGTTATCAGCAACATATCTCATAAGTTTAGTTGCTGTTAAATATGTTCATTAAGAAACTATATTTGAATGAAATATTTTAATTTATGGGAGTTGTTGAAAAAAATAATATGGTTAATTAGAAAATGTATTTTCTTTAAGAAAAACATTAATGAGCCTTTATTACTGGAAAATTATACCTGAATGCTAAAAATAAATTCTTTCAATATTATCTTCCCCTGGGAATGCTTGAGAAAGAGTTCTCATCAGACACTATTGCATGGTAGCACACACACACAAAAAGAGTGTAATATATAAAATGAATGCAATAGTAGAAAATCCAATTCATTTTCTGGTGGAGAAAAAGAAAAATTCAATCTATGTAAATAATAGTTAAAAGATATTTCTTGGTGCTTTTTACTAGTATTGTCTGAGACTCCTTATTCAGTTCTAGGAACTGGTGTAAATTTTCTTTATACAGCTAAGATCAAACTTATGTTAAAATTTAATCCATAGATGTGAATAAATATACATACATTATGATCATACAAGTATTTTGATTTCAGACTAATAAAGCTTAGGGTGTTTAGGTTATCCACAATTATCTTTCTATATATTCCCTTTTCTCTCATTAAAAAATTAAATGTAAAAGATTTTTTAAAATGTCACCATTCTTGGTGCTGCCATTATTATTGCTATGTTTGTCCTTCCTAAGAAAATTACATTATAAAATGCCATCACATAATGTACAATGAATCTTCAGTGCATGGAATAAAATCCCAGAAAGCTAGAGGCACATATAAATGGAACATACACAAGGAAAGATTCTATACAGAAAACTACATATTTGGATTTTTTTTGTTATGTTTTTAATGTAAACATTTGATTTGATAAAAAATAATTATAAATAAAAATCTATTATTTTGGCTTGCTAAAATAATTTATTTATGCAATCAGATTTTCACTTAAGTATTAATGCATAAAACTTTCTCCCATTATTATGATTCAGCAGAGTCTTTTAGTCATTTACAATATTTAATTGCATCATGCAGTGCCTAAAATCTGATATTCCTTACAGGTAGTTTTTTTCTGTATATTCTGAGATGCTTGGCAGTTAGTTCTTAGAATATTAAAAAGAGAGGGACAAGATTTCTCAGCTAAGGCCAAATAAGGATTTTCTAAATAAGACAATATCTTTTTTTATCCAAAAGATAAATAAACCACCATAAACACCAATAAGTAAGCAGCATTTTTGTGTACTCAACCCTCTGCCTGCTGGGTTTGCATAGTAGCCAACTGAAACCGGACAACAAATGGGTCCAGGCTGCCTGTCACTACTTGAGTCAACTAAGCAGAGACCGGGTTGAATTGTATATGAGCATTTATTCCAATAATGCCAGCAGGATGGGAGAGCAGCAGATCATCCTCAAAAATCTGCTCTACTGCACCCCATAAACCAGCTGCTTGTATTGGATAGAAAGACAAATATTACATGGGAAAGTAGGAATTATAGGCATGGGGAAGTAGGCAAGATATAATGGGTACAGGTTACAGGCAACGCAGGCTGGGGGTCACAAAGGGAGGCACTGCTGGGACGATGCTGTTAATCTTTTAATGGTAATAGGCAGTTATTGGAAAAGGAGAATGGACCGCATTCTGAGGTTAACCCATGTCCTGGGGCAAACTCTCAACCAGGTTAGAATGTGCTTTCTCTAATCAGAACAGAACAATCACGGTTAACAGAACATGATTAATATTTCTTATAACTACAGCTAGTCCCCATTATATTATTTCTGCCCCTAACACAATCAGTTTTAGGCCATATGTAATCATCTTTTGTTTTCTCATCTTTCATTGCCACTACCTTCCATTTAAAGAAAAATATAGTGCATTTTTCTGTGACCTTTTTCCCCACTCCCTTAGCAATCTTGAACCACTGAAGATTTGACATAGTAGCTGAAGATTTGCAAATTGAAGTTAATTAATCCCTCCTTGCTGAAATGGAGTAATGTTAAAAAAAATTTCATAGCAGTTCAATTGCTCTAATTCTGGGTTTAAAGAGTCTTAGCTGCCCATAGTTTAATAAGAGGGAAAACAAAGCCACCACAACATCTTCAGGGAATGCAATCTCAATATAAGTCCTTGTGTAACCACTTCTAACACCACTTGTAAAGTGACATCTCTTATCCTCAAAGAATATAAGGTACTATTTACTGGGGGAAGACGGGGTGACCTCGGTTCTTGTCTTCTTGAGGGAAAGATTTCAATCAAGAGACAAAGTGTAGAAAAGCAAGCAAGAATTTACTGGCTACAGTAAAAATATACTTAGGATGGTGAAATAAGGAAGGTGCATAGAAGACGTAACAGGAGAACCTAGGCTGGACTGCTCTGGCTCACTGAAGAGTCAGAGAGAGAGAAGGGGACTTTGGAGATAGGTTCAGGGACCTTGGAGACAGGTTCAGGGGGTAAGCCTGGGATGACCTGCCACTGCCCATTGATCCCATGGTTGCAAGTCTCGTGGGGTCCCCTTGGAAGGAAAGAGATTGTGCTTGCATGCTCCCTGGGAGAGGTGGTGGGGGAGCACTGGGTCCTTTGTCCTGAGCATATTTATCTCTTTCTTGCAGGTGGAAATCTTAGGGGACGTCTCAGGGGAGTGTCTCAATAGAATGTTCATCAGCTTTCCAGGTGTGCTCTTTCAAGGTTGTGGTCTCCACTGATTGGTCGTTGCCAGGGCAGGGGGTCATTAGTCAATGTAGCTGGTCCTGAGGCAGCCATGGCACCACTTGTCTGGTTTTGCCTTTTTTCTGGGCCTGGAGCTTAAATACAACTGAGGCCTAGATGTATCTTTAGGGAAGAAACGCTCAAGGGGCTTTAAACCGCATGACCAGAGATATGCTGGGGGAAGATATATTACCATGGGGATAAAATTCTTGTTTTCCCAGTTTTCCCCTTTGCTAGGCATCCAGGGTTTCCTGCCAAGGTGAATTTATGTACCCTGGTTTCTGTACCTGGCCCATCTAACACAAACCATTTACTCTCAAGAGTCCTTGGTTTAGGGAAGATAGGACTTACTAGGTGGCTTCAAACAGCTGCTTAACTATCTGTCTCAGTTTCCCTATTCCATTTGTCTGGGAATTCTCCTAGCTTATTACTATGCAACAACAGTACTATTTGTTAGTGTCTATAATGTTTCTTTAGTGAAATAATACACATGCATTATTGAACAATTTGTGTTTAGAAAATAATTTTTGAGCTTCCATTGTTAGAAATCATCCAGCTATTGGTAAATAAGTAAATAAAATAATTCTGGCCAGCTCAGAATTAATATATTCATAGAGCATTATCAAAATTGACTCTAAAATGATTGAGATACAATTCTGATTTGCAAGTATATAACTGTCTAGTGATTATTTCCTCTCATATGGATGAGGACAGCATATTTAGCCACAAGTGATTTGCACACCTGTCAGCCACTTTCTCCTCTATAGCCAACAAGGACACATCCATTCAGGGGTTTATTTAAAATTTAACGGAATTGACCAAGCCTTCATCCTGTGAAGTGTTGAGATGAATTTTGAATGCGTTTAAGATCTTAAGACTAGCATTTAAAGTCTGATACAGGGAGTTTCATTTACATCCTAATAGTTTCTACTTTTACTGATAAATATTTACACACACAACAAAAACAACTTTAAAATAAGTAGCAAAGGAATAGGAAATTTCACACATGGATGTATGATCTGAAATGACTCCCACTACTAAGTTAATTGATCCAAAATAACATTGAAAATGCTTTTACTCATCAGTACCTGATGCAGAGGAGAACCAAAACACCCAGACCTAGAAATCACTAGACCAAGAATAAATTCAGTGTGTTGTTAAAATTTTCAATTTTTAGCTGATATTAACAACAAGATCATTAATCTGAGGCTTTTGTGGAATAATTATTATCATTATTACTTTTTCGTGATTTCAAATGCTTAACCAACAGATAACATGTTTCAGTTTTAATTGCTATGTGTACTAAGCAGTGATACTCAGAACTGGCTGTATCAGAATTGCCTGAGAATGTACAGATATGTAGGTGATACATAATAGATAGACGATGGCTGAACAGATATTGAGATATATATAAAATATGGAGCTATCTATCTTTACCTCTAGATTTCTCTAAAGAGAGAGATCAATAGATCTAGAAGGCATATTTATATACATAATATATATTACATATATGATCTAGATCTACGTCTAACTCTGTCTCTATAGAGATGGAGATTAGATAGATAGATGATAAATACAGGCTCCAGACTCAGCCCTCACACACTCTTACTTTCCCCACTTCAATTGTCCCTGGAGAGATTAAGAAAAATTTCATGACCTCCTCCTACCTAATTGACATGTCAATTAGAGAAATGGCAAGAACTCTCCTCAATAATTCTGATCCAATAAAGGTGGGTGGCCAAGGAGCCAATATTGTTTTATGATGTTCCCAGGTATCTCTGATGTACAGCCAAATCTGGAAACCTTTTACCTAGAGTACATGGCATTTCTCAGGAAAATTTCTATCTCCTTAATTGTATTCCTTAATATAGAATCAATTTTGATTCCACAAATAAGAAACATGTAATCAGAAATGTTAAATATAAAGTCTAGATGTGTTTGTTATGTTCAGATTAGTCTCACATAATTAATTGTCATTTTGGGGGAGGAAAAACTTTTTATACCCTTCTAGGTTCTGTGGCTGATCTAACAATTAAAATTACTTAAGATTGGTTGACAAGAGAAAAACAAATTTAGTCATATATATAGGGGCTCCACACAAATATATGAGACTCAAAAGTCAGCCAGGAAGTTGAGACTCATATAACATCTTGGGCTAAGGAAAGGAGTAGGGATCTGGGGTTACAAAGGAGAGAAAGGTAATTCACAGAAAGGTGAGAGAAAGAAATATTTGTTTGGTAAACAACGGTTGCCTGCTATGCAGATGTTTCTCAGGCAAAAAATTTTCTCTGGTAATAGGTCTCCTCCTGGTACAGGCCCCCTTTCTAATACAAATTTCCTTAAAATTGCAGATTTTCTCCAAAAGTGGGCAAATTTAAAAATTTTTTAGGCAGTTAAGGGGGTAAAGAGCTTTTCTTGAGTCTGCTGGGTCTTGATTGCCTGTAGCTCAAAATAACCCTCATGCTAAAGTGACATATTTTGGGAAGGGTTGTTCTGAACTCCTTCACCATTGATTAAGCACTTTTCATGCATGATTTAGGTGCAATTATTCTTATGATATTGATTAAAAATATGTCCAGTTTGTTATAATTTCTCATTGACATAAAAAAAAAAGATATAAATAAGATTTAAGATCAAGCCACTTTCTTTTAAACATAAACATGGAATAGTATACACGTACACAAACATATATATCTAAAGTTCTGAACTTATATATATGTAAACATATGGCAGGAAAGTTTGATGGATATAAATTAAATTTATAACAGTAAGAAAAATATGGGAGTTAGGATGTTACCCGTCCAAAGTCTGTGTGCCTGTCACTTTATTTTTATTTTATTTTATTTTATTTTATTTTATTTTATTTTATTTTATTTATTTATTTATTTATTTATTTATTATAAATATATCTTTATTGATTTCAGAGAGAAGAAGGGAGAGGGAGAGAGAGAGATAGAAACATCAATGATGAGAGTCGTCACTGGTCAGCTGCCTCCTGCATGCCCCTAACCAGGGATCGAGCCTGCAACCCAGGCATGTGCCCTGACCTGGAATCAAACCTCGATCTCCTGGATATTAGGTCAATGTTCAACCACTGAGCCATGCCTGGCCGGGCAGTGCCTGTCACTTTGAAAGATTAAACCTCACCCAGCCAGTGTAGCTCAGTGGTTGAGCACCCACTCATGATCCAGGAGATAGTGGTTTGATTCCTTTCAGAGCACATGCCTGGGGTGCAGGCCCAATCCCCAGCAGGGGGAGTGCAGGAGCAGCCAATCAATGACTCTCATCATGATGTTTCCCTCTCTCTCTCCCTCTCCCTTCCTCTCTCTGAAATCAATAAAAATATATTATAAAAAAAAAAGTCAAACCTCAAATTATCAGTTTGAATAAGGTGCCAACCAACAAATTGGGAGCCCTAGTAGTACTTCAAATCCATGTTAAGAAAGTGCAGCCCTGGTCAGACAGCTCAGTTGGTTACAGCATTTCCTCATACGCCAAAGTTGGGAGCTTGATGCCCTGGTCAGGGGACATATAAGAATCAACCAATGAATGCATAAATAAGTGGGACAACAAACCAATGCTTTCTCTCTCTCTCCCTTGCTCTCTCTCTAAAAAAAAAGGAAATCAATTTAAAAAAGTGCAAAATTCATGTTTGTTTTATATCAAGGAAAGGGAAAATGGGAGGGGAAAGAGATGATTGAGGATTGCAGACATCTGGGCACCAGCGGGGATCAAGGAAGATCACAAATCTCTAAATCCCTTTGTTCCCGGTCTGTTGATCCCAGCTGAGCTGAGTCTAGCCTTGAGGCTCCTACAAATCTTTGCTAAACAATCATTATTTTTGTATCCATTTCCCCCATCTCTTCAGGAATTGCACTTTCTGGCAAGGGGCGGTTTTTGTAAAAACTCAAGCACAAGAAGAATTACTCTAATTAGCAGGTCTATATTCAAGAATACAGCAGGCTTGAACAAGATAGAACAGAAAGGCTGAGGATTTCCCTCTGTTACAACCCACGATAGCAAAAATGTGAAAATAATAAGAAAGAAAACAAATAAAGGGACTTGCGTAAACTAATATAATATAATTTCATAAAATAGTATAGAATCAATTTAACTCTATGAGCCTGAGTTTAAAATATTAGGAAATAATATCCATAGTAAGAAAATGTAAAAAGTTTATTTCTTATAGCATAATACCTGTTGACACTAGGTCTACAGGGCTTATTGATTTAGTGTAATAAGTACCAACATATGCACCATGTGAATTTAAAAAGAAACAAAATGTATTTTTCACAACTGGTATTAAGAGCTCCACTCAGAATAAGAACGCTTTTATTTAAGAAATATCTTAATAGGTCACTTTCAGTGAGGATTATGTCTCAAGAACCTGAGATGGAAAGTAACAGTAAATCCAAAGATGGGTGATTGATTCTACACAAATGTATAGTGCTTGTAAAAGAAGAAAGGAGGTTGGAGGCCCAAAATGGGAGTGGGGAATCAAGGGAGAGGGAGAGAACATGGCCAAAAACTGCAGTGTGAAGATAAATGTAGCCAAGGAGAAAATACCAATGCTGGGGTACTCAACAGTGCTGGGGTACCCAACAGACAATTTTTACATCAAAGAAGTTTAATATTCAACTCAAGTTTGTGATGCTTCAACATAAATACCTACATTGCTCTGAAAATTCAGAGGCATATTCAGCCTAATGTTGGTAATATTTGAGAAATGAAGAAATCAGGCTGATTTTCAGTACAGAACAAAGAAGTTTCACAAGTAGAAATAATTTTAAAAGAGCAGGACTAACAAAAAAGGCAGTTAGGGGAAATACAGGTCTGTCCCCTGACTTTCATCCCCCCACACACAGCCCTAGCCTACCCTCAGTAATTACTGGAGAGATTAGGAGAGATTCCAGGACCTCCCACTACCCAGTTCACATGCAAGTTATAAGAATGATCAGGACTTTCTAATCCATAATAATTTTCTTCACATATTATCTCATGTGATTCTCACATAAATGAGTTACAGATTAGAAAATTATAAAGCAGATAGGGTAAGTGGCTCTGCAATCAAAGCATGATACATTTAGGACTGTGCAAGTGAAAGCTGAAAAATTTAACACAAGTCTTCCAAGTCTTCTAATTTACAGCTCCATGTTCTCTTAGTTACACTAATTACTTCCAAATATTATCAATGAAGAAGTAATACACCAACTTCAAAATAAAAGTTCAGATATTCTATTTTAAATCAAAGTGTGTAAATAAGCTTCTTAAAAATTCTATTTAAAAAAACAAGATAGCATTCTCCTTCTGTGAGCATATTTTAGTTGTTTTTTTCCTTATTATTTCAGAACACAATTCTGTAAATGGAGTCCAAGATGGTTCTGCTTGTACAATAAACTCTGCTAAAGTCACAGCACAGACCCAATATTTGCATAACATGAAAAAAAATATATTCCTCAGAGGCTAAAATTGAATAAATATATAGTACAACAAGGACTATGTCCACGTTTCAAATCTATATTAATAGGTAAAATTAGATAAAATCTTGGCAAGTATTTGTCAATTTCATAAGACAGATATCTAATTAAATGTCTGGCTAAACAGGTCATTTTGATAAAAATATTTTTCTTAGCTGTATATTTAGATATAATATTAGTGATAATTTTATCATATACTAATATATATTTAAATACCTTATTTCTATGCCCATCAAGAGCCTGAAATTTAAATTTTGAGGGATGTAATAATCTTCAACAGAACCTATGGACCTTCTGTGAGAAGACAGTAAGAACTGCCTGACATCTAGTGGCAGTTGCTGCAATAACAGCTGGGTCCTAATCAGAAATTTGTTTTGAAACAGGCATGTTTGAGCTTCTTATTTACAAATTTGTTTTATTTTTTTAATCATAACTGCCACTACATATTCATGACATATGAGCTATACTGTCTTTTTATACAACTTTGGTCCAGCCATATCTCAAAAGAATGTGTAGAGAGTTGCTTCCCCAAACACACTTTTCCTTTTTATTATTTTCATTAAGTACATTCTGTCTGAATACACAGAACAAAAACCCTATAGTTCTCATCGCATAAAATCTATTTTTCATATTTAAATGTGTTAAAATTATTTCAAAGATACTACATTAAAATTGAAATATTATATTTTATTTAAGGTGCAACCTATTCTATTCAAACAAATAAAACAGAATCACACATTTTATTTTGAAGCAAACTAACACATTTTTGAAAAATCTAAATGCATGAGGAGGCATAGGGGAAGAACATTAAGTGATGAAGATAAAATGATAATAATAAAAACAACAGCTAATATTTATTGTGAGCATACTATGTACCAGGTAAGTGTGATAAGTGATTTACTTATATCACTTCATTTAATAGTCACAAAAACTCTTTGAGATAAGATATTGTCTTTATCTGCATTTTCAGAATACAACAATGAAGTTTAAAAATATTATATAAGGATAGGAAGTGCTAGGAAGTGCTAAGGAATTGTCTGACTCTGGAGCCCAATTTGTGAGCACCATGCTGCTGTGAACATGTACTTTTATTCAGCAATATCTATCAAGAGTTTAGTATGTTCCCAGAACTTTTCTATACTCAAGGAGACATATTCATACTTGATATTTAACCAGAGACTTGATGTAAATTAGGAACAAGTTCTTCTGTTCTCTAGGAAACCAAAATGAAGAGCAATATTTACAAACAACAATAATAGCAACAAACGGTAGGGAGGAATGAAGGAGAAAATGACAACTAAGAATTGGAGGGACTTCAGTGGGACATAAGACAGGAGAGCCAAGAGGAAACCTCTCAGCATATATTCCTTCAAGTGCTCCTTTGATTTAGGTACCTTGGGACTGCTGAGAGGATAGCATATTTTTTCAGGGTAGCCTTGATATTTTTATTAAAAATTCTAGAGAAAGAAAGAGTCATTCAAGATGGTAGTGGAGTAGGTGGATGATACACTCACCTCCTCCCTGAACCAAACTGGAATTACAACTAAATTATAGAACAATCATTCTCAATAAACAACTGAAGACTAGCTGAAAGGATTAACAATGAGATCAAGAAAGATATCAAAATATACTTGAAACAAATGAAAATGAGAACACAACAATCCAAAATCTATGAGACAGCAAAAGCAGTCTTAAGATGGAAATTCATAGCATTAGAGGCCTATCTCAAGAAACAAGAAAAATCTCAAATAGACCATCTGACTTTAGACTTAAAGAAACTAGGAAAACAACAACAAACAGAGTCCAAAATGAATAGAAGAAAGTCAATAATAAAGGTCAGAGCAGAAGTAAACAAAATAGAGGCTAAAGAAACAATGCAAAATATCAATGAAATCAAGAGCTGGTTCTTTAAAAACAAGATTGACAAATCTTTAACCAGACTTATCAAGAAAAAAAGAGAGAGGAGCCAAATAAATAAAATTAGAAATGAAAGAGAAAAAGAAACAACTTACACCACAGAAATACAAAAAATATATAAGAAAATATTGGACAACCTAGAAGAAAAGGATAAGTTCCTAGAAACATACAGTCTGCCAAAAATGAATCAATAAGAATTAGAGGCTCTAAATAACAGAATACACCTACTGAAATTAAAGCAGTAATCAAAAAACACTGAACAAACAAAAGTCCTGGACCAGATGGCTTCACAGGTGAATTTTACCAAAAATTCAAGGAAGAAGTAACACCTATCTTATTTAAATTATTCCAAAATATTCAAGGGGAGAGAAGACTCCCAAGCTCATTTTACAAGGCCAGCATTATCCTAATTTCAAAACCAGATAAAGACACTACAAAGAAAGAAAATTATAGGCCAATATCTCCTATGAAATATATGCTAAAATCCTCAGCCTGGTACTGGCACACGAACAGACAAATAGATCAGTGGCACACAACAAAGAACCCAGAAATCTACCCAAACCATTACACTGAATTAATATTTGGCAAAGGAGGAAAGAACATACAGTTGAGTAAAGACAGTCTCTTCAATAAATGGTGTTGGGAAAATTGGACAGGTACATGCCAAAAAATGAAACTAGACCACCACTTACACCATACACAGATATAAACTCAAAATAGATAAAATACTTAAATGTAAGATGTAAAACCATAAAAATCCTAGAAGAAAACGTAAGCAACAAAATCTCAGACATCTCTTGTAGCAATGTATTTGCTGATACATCTCCTAGGTCAGGGGAAACAAAGGAGAAAATAAACAAATGGGACTGAATCAAAATAAAAAGCTTCTGCAGAGCAAAAGAAATCAGTCTCAAAATACAAAGGAACCCCATGGTATAAGAGAACATTTTTGCCAATGACACATCTGATACAGTGTTAATATCCAAAATATATAAAGAGCTCATATAACTTAATGAAAGAAAAACAATCCAATTAAAAAATGGGCAAAAGACCTGAATAGACACTTTGCCAAAGATGATATACAGATGGCCAAGAGACATATGAAAAAATGCTCAAAGTCACTAATCATCAGAGAGATGCAAATTAAAATGGCAATGAGATATCATTTCATACCTGTTAGAATGGCTGCCATCCACAAATCAACAAATGACAAGTGCTGGCGAGGATGTGGAGAAAAGGGAACCCTAGTACATTGCTGGTGGAAATGCAGACTGATGCAAGCACTATGGAAAACAGTACAGAGTTTCCTCAAAAAATTAAATATGGAACTGTCATTTGACCCAGTAACCCTACTTCTAGGAATATATCCTAAGAAACCAGAAACACCAGTCAGAAAGACCTTTGCACCCCCATGTTCATAGCAGTGCAATTTACAATAGCCAAGATCTGGAAAGAACCCAAGTGCCCATCAGTAGATGAGTGGATAAAAAAGCTATGGGGCATTTACACCATGGAATACTATGTGGCTGTAAAGAAGAAGAAGCTCTTACCCTTTGAGACAACATGGATGGACCTGGAGAATATTATGCTAAATGAAATAAGCCAGTCAGAGAAAGATAAGTATCACATGATCTCACTTATATGTGGAATCTAATGATCTAAATAAACTGATGAACAAAATAGATCCAGAGACATAGAAGCATGGAACAGACTAAGGGATCTGAAAGGGAAGGCAAGGGAGGAGGAGTGGTGGGGAGAGCTTAATCAAAGAAATTATATGCATAAATGCATAACCCAAGGACACAGACAATGGTATGGAGAAGGCCTGGAGGTGGGGACGATGTGGGGTGGAGTGGATCAATGGGGAAAAGGGGCACATCTGTAATACTTTCAAAAATAAAGATTTTTTAAAAAAATGTTAGCAAGTCAGATTCAGCAATGTATTAAAAAGATCATACACCATGATCAAGTGGGATTTATTCCTGGGATGCAAGGTTGGTACAATATCTGCAAATCAATAAACGTCATACACAACATAAATAAAATCAAAGAAAAAAACATATGATCATATCAATAGATGCAAAAAAGCATATGATAAAATCCAACATCTATTTATGACAAAATCTCTCAGCAAAGTGGAAATAGAGACAACATACCTCTATGTAATAAAAGCCATATATAACAAACCCAGCCAACATCATACTCACTGAGCAAAAACTCAAAGCATTTCCCTTAAGATTGGGAACAAGACAGGGATGTCTGTTTTCAGCACTCTTATTCAACAGAGTACTGGAAGTCCTAGTACAGCAATCAGACAAGAAGAAATAGAAGGCATTCAAATTGGAAAGGAGGGAGTAAAACTGTCATTATTTGCAGATAACATGATACTGTATATAAAGAACCTTAATGATTCTACCAAAAAAGTACTAAAACTCATAAATGAATTCAGTAAAGTAGCAAGATACAAAATAAATATCCAGAAATCAGTTGCATTTTTTTACACCAATATGAACTATCAGAAACGGAAAGTAAAAATACAATCCCATTCACAATAGCTTCAAAAAGAATAAAATACATAGGAATAAATTTAATCAAGGATGTAAAAGATATGTACTCGGAAAAGTATAAGACACTGAAGAAAGAAATTGAAGATACAAATAGGTGGAAGCATATGCTGTGTTCATGAATGGGAAGAATTAAAATCATTAAAATGTCCATACCACCCAAAGCAATCTATTAATCAATGCAATTACTATAAAGATGCCAATGGCACATTTCACAGAACTAGAACAAATATTCCAAAAATTTATATGGAACCACAAGAGACCTCAAATAGTCACAGCAATCTTGAAAAAGAAAAGCAAAGTTGGAGAAATCACACTATCTGATACCAAACTATACTACAAGGTCATAGTAATCAAAACAGCATGGTACTGGCATAAAAACAGACATATACATCAATCGAACAGAATGCAGAGCCCAGAAATGGACCCATGCCTTTATGGTCAAGTAACATTTAACAAAAGAGGGAAAAAACATACACTGAGGTAGATAATCTATTCAATAAATGGTGTTCGGAAAATTGGACAGATGTGTGTATAAAAATGAAGTTAGACCCCTTCTTACACCATACACAAGAATAAACTCAAAGTCAATTAAATACTTAAATGTTAGACTCAAAACCATAAAAATCCTAAGAGAAATGTAGGCAGTAAAACCTCAAACATTTTTCATGGCAGTATTTTTTCTGATATATAGTCTTGGTCAAGGGAAACAAAAGAAATAATAGATAAATGAGACTACAATAAACTAGAAAGCTTTTTTTTAAAAAAATATGTCTTTATTGATTTCAGAGAGAGGAAGGGAGAAGAATAGAGAGAGATAGAAACATTAAAGCTGAGAATCATTGATCAGCTGCCCCCTGCACGCCCCCAATTGGGGATCGGGTCCACAACCCCGGTATGTATCCTGATTGAGAATTGAACCTCGATCTCCTGGATCATAGGTCAATGCTCAACCACTGAGCAACACTGGCTGGTCAAACTAGAAAGCTTTTGGGCAGCAAAGGAAACCAACAAAATGAAAAGACAACCCACTAAATGGTAGAACATTTTCACCAATGATACATCAAAGAGGGGGTAATATGTTAAATTTATAAAGAACTTATAAAACTCAACACCAAAAACACAATCTAATTTTAAAATGGACAAAAGAAACACTAATTGAAAAGAATCTGTGCACTCCTATCTTTATTGCAGTGTTATTCACAATAGCCAAGATTTGGTAGCAGCCCAAGTGCCCATCAGTAAATGAGTAGATAAAAAAGCAGTGGTACATTTACACCATGGAATACTATGTTGCTGTAGAAAGGAAGGATCTCTTATCCTTTTGCAACAGCATTGATATACCTGGATAGCACTACGCTAACTGAAATAAGCCAGTCAGTGACAGATAAGTAACAAATTATTTCACTTATATTTGGATTCTAATGAACAAAATAAACTAATAAGAGTGGAATCAGACTCTTGATAGAGAACAGATTGACAGTTGTCAGAGGGAAGGAAGATTTCAGGGCTGGGTGAAAAAGGTGAAGGGATTAAGCAAAAATAAGTAAGTTAATAATACAGATTTCTATGAAGTAGTACAAAAATACTGCCTGAATTCTAAAAATACTCTTGTTCAGTTATCTGATTTTTCTACGCAACATCTACACCAGTGGTCATCACATATTTGATGTTTGGACACTGTGTTTTTCTCCATGAAACTCGGTTCAGAGCAAGTTTTCTGCAAAGGAAGAGAGAGGATTATAACAATTCAAGTCAACGCAAATGTATGCCTTTGAGTTGATAAAGATTAAAATCAATAAGTAGTCATAGAAGGCACCTTTTAAGTAAACTGGTGATATCTTTTTCTTTGACTGTACTTTATTGTCTATTGGTTTAAAAAACAGGTGAAAAGATTAGCATGTGGAAGAAAAAGATATATTGAAACCACTTTTGATGAGTACTTACTCAACAATTCATTAGATCTTGGGTGAAAGTCATTTCTTTCAACTTGCTAAATATGTTTCCCTATTGAGGTTAAGAATTCTGGTTAACAACTCTATTTATAGCTGATAGAAAGTGTTCAAAGGGCTGCACCAGCTTGCCCCGAAGTCTATGTGATTCTATGGATAAATCACCACGAATAAAGCTGTGCAATCTTAAAATGATCTATCACAACTGAAAATCAATATATCAAGCCCATAAAATAGTGTAGGATAATTCACTTGCCAAGTAATAAATTACACATGCATATCAATGCTACATGTAATGCAATGCCTCATAAAAAATAAGCTTAAAATTATTAAAATATATGATTAATGAAACTATCACAGCCTGGAATATATATATTATACTGCTTACACTAACCAATATATTACAGTCAAAGTTTTATGCTTCTGAGAAATGACATTTACATATACAGTATCAGCGGTGCAAATAAATCAGGATTTCTTGCACTGAAGTCCAATTCTTACTGTATTGATTCATGTTTCACTTTTAAAAATGGTGATTTACTCTAATGTATTTCTCATAAAACATTTAATACGGCCTACAATTATTGCCAAAACTATGTTCTAACCTTCTCTATCAGGATGCCCACAGAAATGTTGCCCAAATCAATAATAAATTTGTGAACTTTAATATTGTACAATAAAGTGACAATATTTCAGACAGAAAATTCTTGTGCTACAAACCTGAATCTCCTCCTTGGCCGACCCGTCTGCTATAGCTATCCACACCTAATTATGTTCGGCTTGCAGAGAATTCACTGTTTTATGTGATCACCGATCTGTTCCACTTGACAATCTGTTTGGACCACTGTATTCATGAATGTAACCAAAAATGCCTTTTTGAGAAATTCTTATTAGAGAGTACTGACAATGTTGAAGTTCACCTGAGCCCAATTCTGGAAAAAAAGTGAGGATTAATAAATCTTCCTACCCTTTTGTGTCTCAGAAAACATTTCACTGCAAAGAATCACTTTTCCCCATGTGGCTTCAATAAGGTCCATGAGCATCCCCTTTGTTTACCTATGGGGCAAGGCTAGACTCTACAAATAACTAACTGACCTGTTTGTCACCACCCACCAATCTGGACAAAATGCTCACTAATTTGAACTGACCAAGCTTCTCAACTTCTCCCTGGTCCCTAAACTGTGTCCCATCCTGGAGTTTAAGCAAGCATTGGAAGGCTGACCACCAAGAACGAAATTCCCTACTCCACTGCCTGGTCAAGCCATCTATGCATCTCACTCGCCAGTACCTGGTTACCTCTAGCCTTGTTTATTCCTCCCTACGCCAGAAGAGCCTTTTCAGTCTGGCCTTTCAGACAGTACAGCTTTCATGACTGAGAATGTTCTTAGAATAAAGTCTCTCCTTACTAAGGTCAGGATTTGTTTTTCTATTTGATGGCATAAAAGTATAGAGAATGAAATATTGCTACTGAGGGCTGAATATCTTTCTCTTTAAGCTCTAATTGCTACAATAGGACATTAATTTTTTTCAATTACAGCTTTACTCAGATACGCTTCACATGCCATAAAATTTACCCTTTTGAAGTGTGCAATTCAGTGTTTGTAGTGTATTCTGAGGACTGTATAACTACTATGACTAAGCTGTTATTGCATTTTGAACTATGTCAGTGAAGTTGTAAGCTAGTGTTTCATTTGTCTTTAAAAGTCTTACATAAAAATGTTTATGTAAATGTAGTTTCCATACTTGTTTCCACTTTTCTTGAGACTGAAATTTTTATCACAAACATATTTATGAATATAATGTCAATGTCTCTTTTTTATTGTTATTTTCCAACAGTGTTTAAAACATCTCAGTTCCACTCATGCACCATTCTACAGATATTAACACATATTATACTTCAGGCATGTTGCTAAACTTTACTACTTATTTAAAGAAAAATGTAAGATCCTCTGAGTCAGGTTCCATAAACAGAGTACCCTAATCTAGTGTGGGGGTGGGTGTCAGAGATGGATTGGTCAGAGAAAGTTTTCCTCTAGTTAACTTGGTAAAGGTCAGAAGTGAGTTGGTGCGTGGTCTGGGAAGAATTTCCATGAAAAGGAAACAGCAAATGTTCATGGATCATAAAGACGTTGAAAGGTCTAGGTCACAGAGAGAGCTATAGACCAGTGTGGTCTGCTATCACACTGAAGAGACACTGCCATAGCACCCAAGACTGTAGCATGTCAAGTACTTGGGGTTTTATCCCAAGAACAAAGGGAAGGTATTGAACAGTATTATTCAGGGCACTGACTGATGAGATTTGCATTCTGAACAGATCACTCTGGCTTTAGTGCTGAGAAGAGATTGGAGGGAGGCAAGAGTGACTACATTTTTAGTCCAGTGATTTGGATCACGAACAGTTATTTATCATAACTGTATAATATAATGTTCTTGTTATTTATGATCTTCATCAGAAATAAGCAATATCGCAGCATGACATCCTCAGACTTTAGTTTTGGCAATCCAAATTTGAAAGGCACTATATTTGCCTATTGGCAGAAAAGCTATTCCCAGAATTCCTGCATGTTGGGTGAATTTGGCATGGTCCAGGGAAGACCATCTGTGCAAAAATCTCTGTTTTTTCTAGCACATTTAGCTCTGTGGTTCTATTCAGAACAGCCTCAAAATGCTGTTTTATTATTTCATTTAAGTCTCAAGCAGAGGAAAAGATTTAAGAGCTACTTTAAATGAGTTACACTGAGTTAAGTTTTATTTTTGCTCTTTTATTTTTATCAGTACCGCCTACTTCTGTTAGGCATGTAATTTTAAAACTTTAACTTCTTCTAAGGTTTCCTACATTAATAATTTTTTTTAAAATTTAATGTATTGACTTGAGAGACAGAGACAGAGACAGAGACAGAGACAGAGACAGAGACAGAGACAGAGACAGAGACAGAGACAGAGACAGAGAGAGGAAGGGGGAGAGAGAGAGACAAATATTGATTTGTTGTTCCACCTATTCATGCATCTGTTGGCTGACTCTTGTATGTGCCCCGATCAGGAATCAAACTAGCAATCTTGGCTTATTGGGGTGATGCTCCAATCAATCCTACATTAATAATTAAATTAATAATTCTATGCTATGCCTTACTTAGTTCTTTCTGGCCCTTTCTATATGTATGAAATACATAAAATCAGGTACATTTCATATTTACTTATAAGTATTTGCTGCATTTTTATAATGAGTCAGTGTACACTCAGATCTTCAATGTAGTTTCCTGAAAAGTAATGTAGTAAAGATATTGTGAATAAAAAAAAAAAAAAGATATTGTGAATAAAAACATGGAGATACAAAGTTATTCACAAGGTATGTTTCTGAGACTAAAGAAATAACATATATAAATTTCTGAAAAGAAAGCTAAATGTAGTTTAGGATTTTTCTTACAAAAGCAGCACAAGTTATTAACTCATGCTTTTCCAAAGCAAAAATAGAAAATATATTTTCTGTCCTCTTTTTAATTTGAAATTCAAAATTTTGCACTTAATCCATAAATACAATGCAGCCTTAGAATTTAGGGTATAACTCCATATTTCTAGTTATTTCTAGAATAAAATATAGATTTATAAGCATTCAAAAATGTTCATAGAGTAAGTTTAATGACTACCTTTTATATATTCTCTAAACAGTTTCATTGACAAAAATAAATACTAGATTATTTCCTTCAGCCACCTCAGAGCAGATCTTGAGGAGAATCGGTGTTTCGGGCAGGCCCTTTGCCAGCTGGACTGCAGTGGGAGAGTAGAGACAAAAGGAAAGGAAACAACCTCCCAGAAAGCTCTGGTTGTGGGAAGAGAAAGCAGAACCATCACAGCCACATCTAGAAAGGGAAAGAGAGAAGCTAGACACCAGGTTTTAGAGGGAACATAGACCATAAGTAGAAAGATAAGCACAACAGCTATGGTATGAAAGTCTGGTGGAAGCTTGGCATTTAAAGAGAATTTCTATGAGGTCTTCCTGTGAGAAAGGTAATATAAGTCTCTCTTCCATTGCTTCATGAAAACTTCATTATAAATATACATTATCTGCCCGGCCGGGTGTGGTTCAGAGGTTGAGCGTCAACCTAGGATCCAGGCGGTCGGGGTTCGATTCCAGGTCAGGGCACATGCCCGGGTTGCTCGATCCCCAGTAGGGGGCGTGCAGGAGGCAGCTGATCAATGACTCTCTCATCACTGATGTTCCTCTCTCTCTCTCCCTTTCCTTTCCTCTCTCTGAAATCAATAAAGGTATATTAAAAAAAAATAAGAACTACATATACATTATCTGCCCTGGCATGGTAGCTCAGTTGGTTAGAACATCGTCCCAATACACCAACATTGTGGGTTCGATCCCCAGTCAGGACACATGCAAGAAGCAACCAACAAATGCATAAATAAGTGGAACAACAAATCAATCTCTCTCTCCCTTCTTCTCTCTCTCTAAAATCAATAAATAAAATTAAAAAAAATATATATATACATCATTAACTAAGGTTCTCAGATTCAGATGTATGCATGTTTATATGAATTTGTGTTTCCCTTTGAATGTGTGTTAGAGGACAGGGGATTCTATTGCTCTTGAGCCAAATTCAGAGCATATGAAAATTAGCAAAGGCAGGGTAAAAAAATCAATCCCTGGAATTTGATTTGCAAAACATAAATAAATCATTATCAGATTAAACTTAGGGAGTAATTTGGGCCAAAAATATTGAATTCCAGGAGACCAGTTAGAGATCTTGAGCTTCCATTCAGGAGAGAGAGAAAGAGAGAAAAGGACAGAGAGAGATAGAGACAGAGAGAGAAACAGAGACAGAGAGAGAGGGATCAAACCTGAAATCTAGGGCAATTTAGGTATATGCCCTGACCTGGAATCAAACCCACAACCTTTTGATGTACAGGACTAATTGAGCCACCTGGCCAGGGCCAGAATGCAGTGTTCTTGATCAAAAGTTTTAGCCAGCCAATTTAGTCATCTACAAAACAGGAAAGAAAAAATAATAAAACCAGGTATGTATGTAAGTATTAAACTGGATAACTGAGATAAATTCCTCAGTATAGTATTTGAAACATAGTAATTGCTCAATAAATGGTGGCCCTTTAATATTTTAATTAGCTTTGCAAAGAGAATCAAAGTTTTTCTGATATATATGCTGCTTTAAGACCTTGTATTTTCTAAGTAATATAATTTTATCAAAAATAATAGTTTAAAATAGTAGAACACCTATTTAAGAATTTATGCCAAGAAATAGATGTCAATGCTTAGCTACCAGTTTAAGACCCAAGATACTTCATGTTATAAAGGCTACAAACACACACACACACACAAAGTTTTTTTAAATAGACATTTTTACTGTTTAAAAACACCCATGGTACACAAATCACTCCTCTACCCAGGTCCCTTAAGCTATCCCACACATCCATTCCCTCTGTCAATAATATCATCACCTTCTTCACCATGAGGCATGAATATTCTTAAATTCTCCATGCTCTCCACAAGTCATTTCTAATTAGAAATCATCCTTTCTTCCTACACTTTCTTTGAAAGTTTTGGTGCAAATCTTTTCCAAAGTGAGTCCTCTATTTTGTAGTTGTTCCCTCCACACCATTCATCCTCCACTCCACCCCCACCTCTTCTACTAATTTTTCTTTCAGTGGAATTTGTTTTGTTAATTTTCTCTCTCCTAAGATCTTTCATCTCATGGGCCAATTCTAGCCTGGACTCCTGTTAATAAGTTCTTCAGAATTATCTTGCAGCCAGGATTATCTTTTCAAACATAAATCTAATTAATTCACCTCTTTGCTTAAAACATTTCAATGGCTTACCTTTTCTTAAAAGTAAGTCTAACCTTCATAATTTTCCCTATAAATTCCAGGAAGGTCTATCTCATTCTTCGCGAGGCACACTGGCCTTCTTTCACTCATCTTTCTTGCTCTGCTCCTAATAAGTCTTCACCTTTGCACCATGATTTTTTCTCTACCTGGAATGCTCTCTCTCATCCTTAATACACCTGTTTTCACCAAGTAAATTACTAGGCATCCTTCGCGTTTTTGCTTATGTGTAATATGCTCAGGAAAAATCTTCCTGACATCTCTGGTGAAGTCAGATCACTCTTATATATTGTCTTATTGCCCTATATATCTCTCCTTTATGGTACTTGTCCCAATTGCATTTTCATATGTATTAATTTTTTCCTCATTTTTAGCTCACAGTGCCAAGCATAGTTCCAAGCATAGTAGGTGCTTAAATCATACTTTTTCAATGGATAAACGAGAAAAGAACCAACATACCAAACTTATTTTAGTCCGAATGCTTTCTAGAGCACCATGCACATAGTAGATTCAAACATTGTCTGTTGATTAAATTACAAAAAGGAGAGAGATAAAAATCAAAAGTAAGAAGGATTTCATAATATGATCACCACCTCTCACAAAAATGCTTACTCTAAAAAGTTAAATTACTACATATTTGAATTATTTAACTGCAAAATTGCTAAGATAGACTTATTAAAAACAGTTTTAACTTTTCCTGAAATAGTTAATAAAATTTAAGCATTTAGAATAATAAGGTTTTGTGTTTCTTATCTGTAGGTTCATTTATTCAATTACTCACCAAAAGATGTTATCCGAATATGCTACACAGGCTCTGTTAATATCTATTTATTAACCACCAATTTCTGAACCACCAATTTCACTCAGTCATTTGATTGTTTTATAAAATCAGAGGAAATAAGGTCAAGGAAATTTGAATGGTGTCTGTTAATTCATTTTTACATGGAGTTTTGTCAAATGGACAATGTAATGCATTATAATATCCTACATGGAGAGCACTCAAAGTTCCCAGCTGAGTCACTGCAAAACCTTAGCAATCCTGTAAAAAATACACTTTTACATTATAATATTCTTTGTTGTTAAAGAGATGGGACTAAATTAAGCTTTATTAATTGACTACAGGGTACGACTTCAAGATCTTTCCTCAGGTTTATTTAAAAGTAATTTAATTAATTAAAAAATGTATACATCTTGTAGTCATGAATTTTGTTTTGATTAGTTAATTTTGTCTATATTTAAAGCAAGATGTCAATGGCACTTGATTTTTCTCACCTGGAAATTGACATTAGGCACAACCTGCTGGTTTTCGGTGACACAGAAGTAATTGCCTGCTAAATGAGCTGTGGAGCCAGGGCACATCTTGATTAATGCTCTCTTTCCCCCCCTTTTGTAACACTGCTCAGTAACTAATATGATCCTTACTAAAGAATTTTGTGTTAGAAACAATGTAATTTTACCTGTTTTAATATAGTCATCTGAAGTTTTATTCAATAATTAACTAAGTATTAATAAGTTAAATTATTTACAGACAAGAAACATAAGCACATCTTTCATGTTTTCTAGAAAGTTTCTAAAGTTCTCTAGAAGAAAATTTGGTATTGTCAGCTTGTTTACTAACACAAGTATTACATTGAAAACAGAATATAGGTCTCTAAAACACCGTGTGAAGGAAATACTCTTTGAGAGCTAACTCTCAAGCCCCTGTTGTAGCTATAACTATGTTCAAGTCTAAATAATGAATTTATCAGATTACTTTTATCTCTGAAAGATTTACCTGTCGAATGTGAGTAACTAATACCTAGAGTCATGTTGTACTCTCTTAGAATAACATAAAGAACAAATAACTATCATTTGACTGTAATGGTTTCAAAGAAAAGGTATAAAAGTAACCAAAGACTGAGAAAATTCATAGCAAAGTCATCAACATTAAGAGTTGGCATGCAGTTTTCTCCCACTATGAAGTACTAATATGCGGTTTTATCAGGTATTTAATTGTTTTCTTTCTTCTAATATGTGATGACATTCTATTCTAGAGTAGAATTACATTTGAATATAGGTAAAACTTCCTAAAATCTCTGAAAATGTAATATCTAAGTGGTTTTCAAGCACTTTCTTTTTGCATTAATAGTTACACAAATTTAGGCAGGTGTTTAGACAAAGATTTCCCCAATCTTGGAATTAAAACGTTTTGGTTGGAAACAGAAGGTGGAGCCAGCCTCTCTCAGCATGCTGGTCATTCCTTGTAGCATACCTACCAATAGTGCTCTGGCTGGCAGTACATTTGACCCTCAACTCCTGGTTTGTTTCTCTTTAAATTGAAATTTTATAAATCTTCCTTCAATGTTTAGCCACTGTTCTTTTGTTTAGGTTGAAAAATTGGATAATTTCACATTGTTTTCAAATTCCTTGACTATGCTCGATATTTCTTTTATTATGTTCCCTATATGTCTTTTTTTTTGTCAAAGATCATGGTGTCAAATACAGTTAGGCAGGGATTTCATACATTACTATTGGAAGTTCCATCTCCAAAATGCTTTCTTTCCATCCACTCCTCCATCTTAACTGCTGTTCTTTAGGGTGATGTGCCATCATCTTTTGCATGGATGACTGCAATGCTTCCACTCCGGTGCTCATATAGTGCTCAAAATCCATTTTCCACATGTCAGTCACATTTATAAAAGTATAAATATGATAGGGTTAAATACAAAATTTCCAGGATCTAAAATATTTAATATGCCAATAATTTCCAATCATATTTAGAATAAAAACAAAACTTCTCACCATGGTCTCTAAGGCTCTGCATGAACTGATCCCTGGCTACCCTCTATTTTTATTTTACACTCTTCCCTCCTTGCTCTCTATGTGGTTATATGACCTTTTCACTGTTCATAGAATATAGTGACTCAAACTCACCTTGGGAAATTTGCACTGTCAGTTCCACTGACCTGTAATTTTCTACCCCCAAGACCTTTACAGGGCTGGCTCATTGTTGTCTCTGAGATCTCAGCTCTGATGTTAGTTCCTGTGAGGAGACCTTCTTAAGCAACTTTCCTAACACACACACCACAAACACTTTCTCTCATATCCTTTACTTTGGGACATTTACTACTGCTGAACTCTTACTATGCTGTTTACTCATTTTTACCCTATTTACCTTGACTGGAACAATCTGAACTCTAAGAGAACCAAGACACTGTTTTGAGAACATAAATGGGAATGAAAATAAATCAAAGGATTAGACAAAATTACTCATGTAAAATCACTTTAAATACTCTTAAAATTATGTTGTTACAACCATCTTTGACACTCAGATAAGCACTACCTTATATTAGCTGTTACAATCTTATTTTATTTTAAATTTCTTTATCTATTTATTCAGTTAAAATTATTTAGTGTGCACTGTGGGCCTTGGGGGATACAGCAGTAATTTCTGTAGATTCATAGCCAGCATCATGAAAGTGAGTATGCAGGGGAACCCAACCTAGGTTGGGGTGGGGAGCAGTTAGGAAAACCTTCCCAGAGGAGATAACATTCAAAGGCTAGAAGGATGAACAGGAAACAGCTAATCAGATTCTAGGGTAGGGGAAATAGAAGAATAACGTTTGCTAACTCCTTTTATACCCCCTTATTACTCAGCAATGTTCTTCCAATCAGAAATGGAATATAAAGAAAACAGAAGCACCACATAGGCAATAAAAGTGGCTATTCTATTTGGTCCCCTATCCTTTAAAGGGCCAGGGTACAAAGGTGTGTGACAGGAGAGAACAAAACAAAAAAAATTAATGCCTATTACATGCCAAATACTGTGCCACCAGTTTTCACATGAATAATTCTATGTTATTCTCATAACAGCTCTGTTTCAGAGGCTCATTAAGTTTTATTAACCCTCATAAATCATACTATGTCTGAGATTTTAAGTGGGTCTATTTTGACTCTTCAAAATCCATGTTCCTTTCTAATATGCTACCTGATTAGGTCAGTAGTTCTTAATCCCAGCGGTACATTACAATTAGGAAGCTGAGGCCACACTCAACCAATAAAATCAGAATGTCTGGGCAGGGAACCCAGCTTCAATAGTTAAAGCACCTCAGGTATATTTGCTGTCCAGCCAAGTATGAGAATCACTGGTCTAAGCCAAGGACAGAATGACAGCTGGTTTAATTAATTCATTTTGGTTATCTCATCCATATTTCTGTTTTCAAGAAAGATCTCATTTAAACCACAATAAGTGGAAAAAAAAAGATGATTCTATTCTTTGGCATGGCCCCTTTAATGCATTAGTCCTGAGAAGTCAACTGTGAAGGTTGAAACAGCATAACTAAATAATTAAGCTACTTTTGTATCTCAACACACATTACTTTTGTCTTTCAGCACATGGTCTGCTTTAATAATTCCTGGCTGCACCAGCATTTGCTATCAAATTTAATTCTCTATGGTCTGGCACTACATAATTTTAGCAACCTTAGCTTTAGAAAGAAGAGCAGAAGAAAGTAATACAATTTACATAACTACAGGAGCATGATTTATTTTAAGTTTGCAAAAAACTATCACAGGGGAATTCATGCAACTCAAATATTCATTTTCTTTCTACTTGCTGCAACAAAAGATGAGTTGGCACGTAACAAAAACCCTGTCGCATAGATTATTGTTAGATAAGGCATCTACAGGTTAATATAAATGGAGTTAACCCTATTGGTAGCCATTGTTTTCAAATGAAATAATATCTCCTATTCCTTTAGGTTTCAAAATAATTATGTCTTTCAGTTGTCATGAAATTTAGTACCATAATAGTAGTCTTTGTAAATAAATGCTTAATTTGAATGCCTTCTTAGACCCTTGAGGTAAAAAGCAATGAGTCATACCTTAGAAAAGTATTTTACACCAATCAATAGGTATTTTCATCATTGGCTCATCATATTAGTTCATATGACTGATTAACTACTTTGCCCGGGGATTGCTGAAAATTAAAAACTACATGATGTCATTATGTGACTTTCTAACCCAATTAACCCAATGACTCCTCTTTCCTGTATATTATATCCATATTCATTAATCTGAACTTGATTAATTATTATGAATAATTAGACTAGAGGTAAAGTTTACTTTTATCATCAAAACATTGTTTGCTACACATAGATGTTTTTAGCAGCTTTATTTTTAATTATCAAAACTTGAAAGAAAACAAGGTTCCCTTTAGTAGGTGAATAAATAAACTGTGGTACATACAGACAATGGAATATTATTTGACTTTAAAAAGTAATGAGCTATCAAGACATGAAAAGACATGTAGGAATCTTAAATGTATACAGGGTGGGGCAAAAGTAGGTTTACAGTTGTTTGTATGGAAAATAATACAATAATTAATAAATAATAATGCAAGAATAAACTCAGTGTTTTATGTACTCAGAGCTATAAACCTACTTTTGTCCCACCCTGTATTGATAAGTGAAAGAAGCCAATCTGAAAAGACTACACGCAGTGTGATTCCAACACTATGATATTCTAGGAGAAAGAAAAGTATCTAGACAGTAAAAAGAGCAGTGGTTATCAGGGTTTGAAGGAGGGAAATGAACAGGTGGAGCACAGAGAATGTTCAGGGCAGTGAAAATACTCTGTATGACACTACAATGATGGAAACATGTCATTATACATTTATCCAAACCCACAGAATGTACACCACCAAGAATGAGCCCCAATATAAACTTGTGCCAATGTAGTTCCTCAATTGTAACAAATGCATACTTTGGTAGGGGATGTTGATAATAGGGAAAGCTGTGCACTGTGGAAGCAGGAGATATATGGAAAATCTCTGTACCTTCCACTCAATTTGCTATGAATCTAAAATTGTTTTAAACTGTAGTTGATTCCATATATATATGACATCAACTTACATACTGCACAATTGCATTTATATAAAGTTCAAAACCAGTTATATCTAAATTATGGTTTTAGAATAAACATCTATTGTCTTTCATGTGTGAGGTGTCATGGCTACAAAATTGAATAAATTATAGTGTTAAAAATGAAAATAGTGCTTACCTCTGGAGAAAAGAGGAGACAGTGACTGTAGGGGACTCTAGAAAAATTTCTAAGTTGTTAATAACAATATTTCTCGATCTGAATTGTGGCTACTTGGATGTCTTTACTCTGGGATAATTTATTGAGTTTACTAATTGTACACTTTTCTACAGGCAGATCAACAAACAAACATTTATTAAGTAGCTAATGTGTGTATGTAGGATTGTGTTGAGCATAGTATTCTCTCTTCATTTTGCCTCTTTATTAATATCATCCTACTGGAAAAAGTGAAATAGTTCGCTTATGAAGTCACCATTGCCTATCAGATTGTGGAGTCAGCAGAGTAGAGATGGGAACAAGAGAAACATTTTAATTGCAATTTTAAAATCCTTATAATAAGATTATTTTTATATTTATGAATAAAATAACACTATAATTTAAATAGTGGATTTAGTCTACTCGTTAGAGAAGTCCTGATATTTATAGGAAATACCTTATTGGATACTAGCCTAAGTATATAGCAAAATGTAACAAGACTGCATTTCTCTTAAAAATATTCTTGTATAGACTTTCTCTCAAATCTTAACTAACCTTTACTCTTCATAATTTACCTGAAACTGGAAATTTTTCAAAATATTTATTGCATAAATTCAGTAGAATAAAACAAACATAATTACATATCTAAGATTAATCTCAAATCATATTTTTAAGATCATCAAAATTACACTGACCTTATCCATTTTATAGCACCCTGTCAAGAAATTCTCCTACCTTGTCACTTAACATTTTTAGTTATATGTGATTAAGCAAAATTTGACCAAAAAGTGACAAGTCAGATTTTCTCATGGTGTGTTGGAAATGTGGAACTGCTACATTTGGTCTGCAAACTGTGACACTGACTCAGGGCAGAACTGATGCCATCTGTCTCAAACTACAAAGATTCTAGCCTGTGGCCTAGAGGTTATATTATGCTGATGACAAAACAGTCAACGTTTACTGCTTAATGTCAATTTTACAATGTAATGAGAGTAACTGTAAATGGTCCCTTCTTAGTCAGCACTATTCGCTCACTCCTGTCTATAACATCACTGTTTTGTTGGTGTTTTTGAACTTCTTATTGTATGCCTCTTTTTTCCATTTGCTGGCTACACTTTAGATATTTGTTATTTGTGAGTGTGTGTGTGCGTGTGTGTGTGGTGTGTACTCATAACATAACAGATATTTTTCTCTGAATGAGATTAGCCACTTTAGTACGGGCTTTCTTTCTTAGGTAATTTGCTATTCTCAATTTCTTATGAACTCCTGATATGCAGCTATTTGTCATTTAACAATAGAGATGTTTTGAAAATTGTATCATTAAGCAACTCTGTCATTGTGCAAACATCATAAAGTGTACTTACACAAACATAGGTGCTACAGCCTACTACACACATAGGCTATGTGGAATAGCCTGCTGTTCCCAGGCTGCAAACTTATATACAGTGTGTTACTCTACTGACTATTGTAGGCAACTATAACACAATGGCATTTGTGTGTCTAAACATATCTAAACAAAAAAGATGCAGTAAAAATATGATATAAAAGATAAAAAATGGTACAGTTGTACAGGCACTTGTTATGACTGGAGCTTGCAAGACTGGAGTTGCTCTGGGTGAGCCGGTGAGTGAGTGCTGAGTGAATGTGAAGGCCTAGGACATGGCTATACACTGCTGTAGACTTTATAAACACTATACATTTCACTACTCTGAATTTATAAAATAATATGAGATTATATCAAGCAAAAGAAAAAATTGTGTAATCAAGAGATGTGGTAAACATGGGATGTATGAGGTTGCTGCCAGTGTAGCACAACATACTGTTTTACAGCAAACTTTTTAAAAAAATAAACAGAAAGTCTACACTCTAAAATAATAATAGTAAATATAGTATAGTAAATACATAAAACAATAACATAGTCATTTATTATCATGATCAAGTGTTATAAACTTTACACAATTTCTTTTGTACAGCTGAGAGCGCAGTAGGTTTGCTTACATCAACATCACCACCAACAGGTGATGCGCTGCTCTATGGCTTTAGGCTGTTAGGGCGTCACTAGTTAATAAGAATTTTCAGCTCCATTATAATCTTATGAGATCACTCTTGTATATGTGGTCTTTCCTTGACTGAAACATCATTATGTGGCACATAACTGTACACACACACACACAGAGGCACACACACTCACTCTCACAAAATGTTAGCAACTGGTGAATTAATAAATTTTCATGAAGAGTATATAGGAATTATTTGTATTACTCCCATAAATCTCCTGTAATTTTGAAATTATTTCAAAATTAAAGCCTAAAAACTTTTAAAAGTAGTAAAAAATCAGTAAAAACAATTGCCATGCATTTATTTTTAGTGTTTAAAAAGGCTGTGTTCATTGCTGATTCTTGCATAAATTATGAGCAAGATTTGTAATGTTAACTTCTGTTCAAAATATTGGAAACACTTTGCATTATAAATAATATTTCCAGTCAAATCACCTACAATTTTACTTATTGCTTTAAATATTTTCTGATATGAGATTGAAATGTTCTGCAAATAATATCCATTTTGTAATCACTTTAATAGAGAAAACTACCAGATTTTAGAAATGTTCATTAATACCTTGTATGCATATAAAATAGATTTATTATCTATAACTGTATTCCTTGTTCTAAATACTATGAAGGATATGCTACTAATTACAGATAAAAGATATATTTTCATAGTTCATTTTCTCTCTAAAGTTATACTTTCTCACCTAAAAAGGGGAATATGTAAGATTGGTGATGTTATCAAATAATATTCATACAAATTTATTTTTGCAAATCAGATAAGAGTTACTGTAGATTAAGTAAGGAAAAATTTGCCCTGAAAAGTATAACTACCACACAGAAGACTTTCTAGAGGACAATGGTTCTCCATTCTAAGGAATGACCTTGATTTCTTTTTCCAAATGCCAGCTTAAAAATGGCAATATTTACTTTTCTTTTGCTTTAATACTACCAATAATGAACACATACAGAAACAATATTCTAAGTTTTACCATAGCTTTTTATATGTCAATTAGAGGATAACTATTCTAATGTTAATTCACATTCTAAATTGATTATTTCTAATTTTAATATTTTAAAAATTATATGAAGTTTTATATGTAAATAAGACAGCACTTAAACATTATTATTTTGTGTTTTATTGTTGTTGTGACCACTCATAGATTTATTGGGTGGGGATGGTATTGTTCATATATGACTGACTATACTAATTAGTATACTTGGTCTACATGAAAGAATATATTTATAATTATTATTTCTTAAACCTCAAAAGACATACACCTAACTAGCTTATGCTGCTTTTATCACTCTCTTAAGATAATACCCCTCGGGTGGAAAAGGTACACCTTTTCAACTCCCCAGCTTTATTCTTCCTTTTTGAACAATAACCCAGTCTAAGGGGTAAGATGACTCATATGTGATGTGTAACCATATACATTACTAGTTGTGTGACTTTAGTCGAATTATTTACCCTCTCATAACTTCTGTTTTATATAAATAAAGTAGGAGTGTCATGCACACTACATAGGATTGTTTTCAATATTGTCTGGAGTATATGAGGTTAAATGAGGTACAGTATAAGAAACACTAATACCATGTCTGGCATGTAATCAGTAATCAAAGAATGGCTGTAAATACTACTGTTATTTTTTTCTTCCTCTCAGGTAAAGTGTGCAAGTGTGCATATGGTGTTAGATTAGGGACATCCACCTCAAGCAAATCCTTTGTCTTTAATTCTCCTTTTCTTATGTTTTCTTCATTTCTTTCCCAATTGCCTGAGGAAATTATACTCTTGTGTGTCCCTCCCTTATTCCAGTTTTAACTTTTGAAAAATAATATGAATATTGCTATTAAATACTTGTGATTTCAATAGACCAGTTTATTGGAAAATAAATGCATAAGCTTTAAAATAATATGGCATTAATATCTTACTAATCCAAGATAGTATAGACTTTTTCTGACAGGGATTTGTGTAATTAATACGTAAGAAATAGAAATTCAACTCAAAATGTTCTTAAAAATAAAGGAAATTTGTAGTTCAAGAAAAAAAAAATTATACTCAGGACAAGTGAACCTAGTTTAACAATTTCACTAAAGACCTAGCGTTTTCCATAATTCCAGTATGCATTCTCTATCAGCAGCTTCATTTTAAAGCTTGTTCCATTTATGGTCACAGGATGACTAGCAACAGTAACCAGCTATTCACTGATTGGACAGCAAAAGAGAGGATAAGTATCTCTAAACTAGTGCTTCTCAAAATTAATGTGCCTGTGAATCACCTGGGTGGGGACTGTAAATTGAAAATCAGATTCAGTGGGTCTTCAAGTTCAAAATCCTGATTTTTTAAAAATTAAATTTATTGGGGTGACATTGGTTAATAAGATTATGTAGGCTTCAAGTATGCATTTCTATGATACATGATCTGTGTACTGCATTGCATGCCCACCACCCAAAGTCAAATCCTGCATTTCTAACTACAGATGAGGTCAAGGCTTTGAGTAGCAAGGCTCTAAACCAGCTGTTCTCAGAGTGTGGTTTCCCAGTCAGCAGAGTAATGAAATTCTTCAGCCCCACCTATGATCCCCCAAATTGTGGAGATGAGGTCCAGAAATCTGTATTTTAACAAGTCTTCCAAATGATTCAGATGCACACTAAGTTTGAAAGTCACTGAGCCTAAATCAGAGACAAAAGACCTGGGTTTACTCTTGTGGAAAACCATGTGATTGCCATGCACTAATTAGCTTCAGCAAGATATACTGATCCACCTGAACAGGCCAGTAACAACGGATGAAATAGAAGTACCGATAAAAAACAAAACAAAACAAACAAAACAAAACAAAAAATCTCCCAGCAAACAAGAGTCTGGGAGCAGATGGATTTACAGGCGAGTTTACCAAACATTCAAAGAAGAATTAAGCCTGGCCGGGTGTGGCTCAGCAGTTGAGAGTCGACCTAGGATCCAGGCAATCAGGGTTTGATTCCTGGTCAGGGCACATGCCCAGGTTGAGGGCTCGATCAATGACTCTCTCATCATTGATGTTTCTATCTCTCTCTCTCCCTCTCCTTTCCTCTCTCTGAAATCAATAAAGATATATTTAAAAAAAAAAGAATTAACACATATTTTCCTCAAACTATTACAGAAAATTCAAGAAGAGGGAAGACTGTTAAGCACTTTTTATGAAGGCAGCATTATCCTAATCGCAAAACCAGATACAGACACTACAAAGAAAGAAAATTATAGGCCAATATCCCTGATGAAAATAAACACCAAAATCCTCAACAAAATACTAGCAAATCAGAGTCAGCAATACATTAGAAAGATCATACAACGTGACCAAGGGGTATTTATTCCAGAAATGCAAGGCTGGTATAATATTTTCAAATCAATAAATGTGTTACATCACAGAAACAAAATGAAGGACAAAAATCACATGACCATATCAATATATGCAGAAAAAGCATTGGATAAAATCCAACACCCATTTTTGATAAAAAAAAAACTCTCAGCAAAGTGGGAATAATCATACCTCAAAATAATAAAGGCTATATACGACAAACCTACAGCCAGCATTATACTCAATGGGCAAAATCAAAAACCATTTCCTTTAAAAACAGGAACATAATAGGATTGTCCACTTTCACCACTCTTATTCAACATAGTACTGGAAGTCCTTGTCACAGCTATGAGACTAAGGGCATCCAAATTGGAAAGGAGGAAGTAAAACTGTCATTATTTGCAGATTACATGATATCGTACATAGAAAACCCTAAAGACTCCACCAAAGTACTACTAAATTTGATAAATGAATTTGGCAAGGTAGCTGGATACAAAATTAATGTCTGAAAATCAATGGCATTTTTACACACCAATAATGAACTCCCAGAAAGAGAAACTAAAAAACAATCCCATTTACCATTGCAACTAAAATAAGATACCTAAGAATAAACAACCATAGATGTAAAAGACCTGTACTAAGAAAGCTACAGGACACTGAAAAAACAAATAGAAGAAGATATAAACAAGTGAAAGAACATACCATATTCACGGATTGGAAAAATTAACATCATTAAAATGTCCATACTGCCCAAAGCAATCTATAGATTCAATGCAATGACTATTAAAATACCAATAACATATTTCAGAGAACTAGAATAAATATTCCAAAAATGTATATTGATCTCAAAAGAGATAGCTGCAGCCATCTTGAGAAAAAAGAACAGAGTGGGAGGGATCACTTTACCGAATATCAAACTATACTACAAAGCCATTGTAATCAAAATGACTTGGTATTAGTACAACAACAAACATATAGATTAATGGAACAGAACAGAGGCCCCAGAAATAGCCCAATGCCATTATGGTCATTAATATTTGACAAAGGAGGCAAGAGCATACAATGGAGTAAACACAGTCTCTTCAATAAATGGCATTGGGGAAATTGGACAAGTACATGCAAAAAAATGAAACTAGATCACCAACTTACTTTATATACAATAATAAATTTAAAATGAATAAAAGACTTAAATGTGAGTTGCAAAACCATAAAAATTCTGGAAGAAAACATAGGCAGTAAAGTCCAGATATCCCAGGTAGTGGAATTTTCACAGATACATCTCCTAGGGCAAGAGAAACAAAGGCAAAAATAAACAAATGGGGCTACATCAACCTAAAAAGCTTCTGCACAGCAAAAGATATCATCCTCTAAATATAAAGGAACCTTACACTATGGAAGAACATATTTGCCAAGGATACATCTTATAAGGGGCAAATTTCCAAAATATTCAAAGAAGTCATAAACTCAACAAGAGGAAGACTAATAATCCAATTAAAAATGGTCTAAGTACCTGAACAGATATTTCTCCAAAAAAGGCATATAGATGGCCAAGAGACATATGAAAAAATGCTCAGCATCACTAATCATCAGAGAGATTCACATTAAAAAGACAATGAGATATCAGTTCACACCTCTTGGAATGCCTCCATCAACAAATCAACAAATGATTCATGCTGGCGAGGATATGAAGAAAGAGGAAATCTGGTACACTGCTGGTAGGAATGCAGACTTGTGTGGCCACTATGGGAAACAGTATGGAGATTCCTCAAAAAATTTAAAATGAATCTGTCTTTTGACCCAGTGATCCCACTTCTAGGAATATATCCTAAGGATCCTGAAACACTAATCGGAAAGAATATGTGCACCCTTATGTTCATAGCATTGCAATGAGCAGCTAAGATCTGGAAACAACCCAAGTGCCCATTAATAGATGAGTGGATAAAAAGGCAGTGGGACATTTACACTATGGAATACTATGCAGCTATCAAGAAAAAGAATACCCTACTCTTTAACACAGCATGGATGGACCTGGAGAGTATTATGCTAAGCAAAATAAACCAGTCAGAGAAAGACAAGTATCACATGTTCTCACTTATATTTGTGGAATCTAAAGAACAAAATAAACTGATGAACAAAATAGATCTAGTGACATAGAAGCATGGAACATACTGACAAATCTCAGAGGGAAGGCAGGGGTGGGTGGATGGAAGAGATTAACCAAAGAATTTATATGCATATATGAATAACCCATAGACACAGACAATAGTGTGGTGAAGGCCTGGGGCAGGGGGTGGGTGCCAGATAGAAGGGGTCAATGGGGAAAAACAAGGACATCTGTAATTCTTTCAACAATAAGGATAAATTTTTTTAAAAAGATTCAGAAGACAAAGGAATCATCAGCAAACCCTGATAAAATAAATTGTTTGAGGAACTAAAATGAGTTATGCTTAGTTGGGCCAAATTATAAAAATTCATTAATGTTAGATTATGAAATCTTGATCAACCCTGTGACATAGGTGTTATCAACATATTAAAATTGAGTAAAAATTTAATTAATTTGTCAAGGTCACACAGCTAGTAAATGGCAAGTAGGAGTGCCATCTGGGAGAGTTGGTTAGGGAGAATTACTAGGGAGGTAGGCAGTAATCCTACCCTGTATTGAGTGAGGCTTATTCCAGGGTAGTGGCAGTGAGAATCACACAGAAATGGAAATTCCTGGGTAACTCAGGGGAACATATTTTTAAGCTATAAATATTACCCACGGAAAACAGAAGCAATTGGTGTCAAATAAAGAGAAAAAAGTAACCTACAGGATAGAATCATGAATTCTAAGTAGGAGTGATCAGAGGAATATTAGCTATATACATGTGAGAAAAAGGGCAGATTGGGGAGAAAAATGTGAGTTTGTATATTTTGAAGTGACGGGGGGATATTCAAGTGAAATATGAGAGTTGAAGTTAGAGATTCTGAGTCTGGGCTTTATTGTCAGGTAATATGTGATGAAGCTCTGGTTCTGGCTCATACGACTTAAGTAGTCTTGGCCAATCTCAATTAACCTTAGTGATCTTATTTATAAGGGATAATGATAATAATACCTAGCTAACATTATTATTTTGAGAAATGAACAAATTAATGTGATGTACTTGAAAATAGTCCTGACATAACACTTGCTCAGTAAACATTAAGTATTCTTATACTTATTATTCATAAATATCTAGAAGACAATTTCAGATTTAATAGTATAAGTCATATCCATAAATATAAAAATTGAAATTATACAATGAATAAAGACTAAAGAAGAAGTTTAAATATGAGCAGAGTGAAAATTATGACAGGCAACAACCCACATTGAAAACAGACAAAACCAGGAATGAAAATAGCCCTCTGACGCTAATTCTAATTTAAAAGACTATTGATATATAGGAATGGAGCCATGATCAGCCCTGTAGGAAAGGCTAACATTTATTGAGTACTTATTATGTGCAAAACTTTAATATTTATTTCCTTTATCTTATAGTCCATTCCATTATTATGTCCATTTTATATATGGGGACATTACGTTATAGTAAGTTGCTCAAAGTCACACAGCTTATATATTTATGAGAGAGCAAAGAAGACTTAACCACAGACAATCTGACACTAGAATTCTGATTCTTAGATACTGGACTATAGTCTGTAATCAAAACTTCATATACAGAAATATGATAAATATAGCTATGTGACCTTGAATAAAACTCTTTAACACCTGATCAAAATGCAAAAGTATGGTTTTTTGAATGAGGTGATTTATGTAGTCTTACTTTAAGAATATGTTACATATGCTAATGCTTTAAATTTAAACTCACCCCAATTTGATCTTAAAGGGAAGGTAATTTAAAATTCAAGTATGTTGTTTAACAATGTTGAGTTGTTCCATTTTTTTCAAGGAAGCATGGCTTTGTAAACATTTATTATGGAAAATAAAAGTTTGAGTTGACAGAAAAATAGCAGAGACCCTACAGGCAGAACTGAAATATAATTCTTTTGAAATCTGTATATAATAACCTATAAATGAAGAGTCTAGAGAGTTTTATAATATTTGTGTGTGTACAATGCCTTTTCTTGAAACATCTCAATGGAATTTATTATGAATCATAATTAAAATCAAGCTTCCAAACATCCCTCTGAGTTTGCTGGTAATTTTTTTAACCCTTAGAGAGAGTAGGGATATTAATTTTTCAAGGTCATTCAAATAATCAGAGGATGAAGTAGGAATAGAATAAAAGGTTTCTAACTCAAGTCATCTGATAAATATCACCATAGGTTTACAAAGGGTTTAGCAGGGTTTGAAAATTTACAAAGTGTCAGAAGAAACCATAGTTGAAAAAAGAGGCATACCACAGGAAGGTCAAAGAAAGCAATTTTGAAATTTTTAATTTGTAAAGTTTAAGAGTATTCCTATCTCTACACTCTCCACATGCATCCCAGTTTCTCCATCATTCAAAATAATACAGAAATTAAGGAGAAAAAAAATTTTTTAATTGACCTTCTGAATATCATATTTTAACTAAAATATAAGTGATAGCAAGAAAATTTCTTTTTCTATAACCGTGAAAGAAATAGTGTAGGCCATATTTATCCTATATAGAGTCTTGGAATGAAATATATAAGCCCACAAGTATTTTTTTTCCAATTTGAAATAGTATGATCATTGAAGCTTAAAACAAAACTGAAAGTAAAAATAAAAAGTAAAATTAAAAAAAATTAGTTGCAGAAAATAAAAGATCTTCATGGAATGTTCATATAATGTCTAAAAAACAATTTCAACTCGGTTTCAGAATTTTAGTAAAATAAAAGCCAAGAGTTTGTTGCTTCCAAGAAACAGACAATCTACAAATATAGGATACCTAATTTACTCTATATTCAGTCAGAACTACTTATCCCTCTCTTTTATAGGTCTTTTAGTGTATATATAAAAGGACTAATAAGGTAAAACTTTACTAAGAAAAGTGTGAATAGAATAAACTATTTTTCTCTAACTTTGTGTGACTTTGTCCATTATGTTTTAAAATACACAGAGACATAGTGCAAATGCAGTTACTTTACTCAAATCTAACCAAATTAAAGAATGCAATGCAATTTTATCATATTTGTGAATCTAAAAACAACATAAAATCTAGTGCATCTAAAAATCAACATAAAATTCAGAACAAAAAACAATGTTAAAAAATCCACATATTTTATTACATTTAGAAAATTATCCTTTAATACATTTCACATGGTATAACCAAGGTTTACAGAAATTTTTTTTCTCCAATCCTCTCAAAATGTAAGTTTGTCTAATTTCTCAGAGTTAGTTGGAGTCCAGTTAGAATGAACTCCAAGGTTATGATCTCTCCACTATAAACAATAAGCTGGGTTGTTTTTTTTCTTTCTCCATAGAGGCTTTTGAGAAACATAGGTAAAATCAAATCACCAGTTAGACTTTTTATCCCCAAATGATATACCAATTTTGTACTTCTATCTCATTTTACCCGATGAAATGAGTGTAAAATAATGAAAGTTCATAAGAGTGGAGAAGATTCCCAAGAATAAATGTGATTGCTACAACCATACAATGCCCTAAAAAAGACACAAAGAAATGATTTATGAGAATTTTCTGAATAAATTTTTTCAACATAAAATCTTTTCAATCCTAGTCAATTTGCAATCAGTGTGATTTCTCTTGACACTCTTTGAAGGACAAAAAGTCAAACCATTTTATAGTTCTCTGAAAAAACCATTTTCACCCACACGGAAAAGCTGATACCTAATCAGTTCAGTTAACAAAATGCTAGTCATCCAGCCTTCCAAACTGTGCAATGGTGCAAAAAAGAAAACATTTTAATCCATTACCAGACAGAATACCCTTATGTAACATTTAATGAGCAATTTCTATGTGAGAGAGACCATATTAAGTTTTAAGTGTAATTTGGGTGGCAGAAGAGTGTGCAGTGGTTAAGAACATTGACAATGGAGTCTGATTTTAATAAAGTTGATGCTAACATAGTTACATTAAAACATTCCATGTCCAAGTAAATCTTTAAATCACCTGAGATCTTTAGGTATAGTTACTATGTTTATTTACTTTTTCTAACTCTGTGCTTCACAATTAGGTCTTGAACATATTAAAAACTACACTAAAGTTTGAACAATATGGTAGGCAGAATTCTAAGGTCCACACGATTATGATTATAGCGCCCTAGTGTCCAGGTGCTGCGTAACCCACTCCCCTTTCGTGCGGGTTAGGCTTGTGAATAGGTGATACCATCATTAGGTTAGGCTAGGTGGCAAAGGTTAAGAAATTCTGCAGAAACAATTAAGGCCCCTAATTGTTTGACTTTGAATTAATTGAAAGGGAGATTTTTCTGAATGAGGCTTACTTCATCAGGGGAACCCTTTAAAGAGACTAGAAGCAATAGAGGAATTCCAGAAGTCGGAGTAATTCAATGCAGCAGAGATGTGCTCCTTCTGACCTTGAACAAGCAAAGAGCCATACTGTGAAATGCCAATGGACGTGGCCTGTGGCAAGGCCCTGAGGACAACCTCGAAGAACTGAGAGAGGTTTCTAGTCAGCAATAAGCCAGAAAACAGTGACTTTAATACTACAACCAAAAGAAACTGAATTCTGCCAACAACCAGTAAGTACAAAAAGGGGTATTTGAACCTCAGATGAGATAGTAGCCCCAGCCGACACCTGAATTTCCAGCCTGGAGAGATGTTGAGCAGGGGAGCCAGCTGTCATATACCCAGCCTCTTGGCCCACAGAAACTGTGAGGTAATAAATGTGTGTTGTTTTAATCTACTAAATTGCATAACTTGTTACTCAACAATAGAAACAAATAGAACCAATCTAATTTTTGACACAGTTCTAAATATTTAGCTTGGTTTTGCACATCGTATACCTCCATTTTTCTCTACTGAGTAAAATACTAAGGGAAATAAATACTTAGCAGGTTGATAAGGCTGCTACATTAAATAAATTCTATAAAACTAGATTATGTTTCCCTATTAGAGTGTACAATTAAGAAACAATAATGTGCCCTGTCGGGCGTGGCTCAGGGGTTGAGTGTCGACCTAGGATCCAGGCGATCAGGGTTCGATTCCCGGTCAGGGCACATGCCCGGTTGTGGACTTTATCAATGACTCTCTCATCACTGATGTTTCTAATCTCCCTCTCTCCCTCTCCTTTCCTCTCTCTGAAATCAATAAAGATATAGTTTAAAAAAAAGAAAGAAAGAAACAATAATGTACTTGTTTTTATCACAAAATTCAACTAGATGCTTTTAAAACATTAGTGCTATGCATTTTGCTAGATACTCCTGTGGGGACAAAAAAAGGAATAGAACCAACCCTAAATGAGTTTATAATCTGAATGAGAAAAAGCAAGTACCTTAAAATTTAGGAAGTGGCTTTATATACAAATATTAAATAATTATTATTCTCCACAGTCATTGGCATCCTGGCTCTTGCTCAGCTCAAAGGCAAGCGTTGCCTCTTAGTTATGGAACATGTAACAGGACTGTGTCCATCGAGATTCCAGTGGAGGTCTGCTGGTGCCACTCTCTTTCTCAGCTTATTTCTGTCATACTTGGGAAGGTGGCAACCATCTTGCAGGTTTCCCATAAGGGAAATGTCAAAAAATTTCACAAATATGTCAGACATCTATTTTTACACTTATTTTAGGTGGATAGAAACTATTTGTTTAGGCTGGTACCCACGGAGCTTTTCATTCCTGCGCAAGTTTTCCTAACTGCCAAATGACAATTTTGAAAGGCACTGCGCACTGACATAGAGTGAAGCTTAAGAGCTTCATCATCGTAACCTGCTGTCACCAGCAGAAAGGCGGCACACAGTGGCAAAATCTCAGGGCCAGGCCGCATTTCCTCCTTTTTATCTGTGCACATTAAGTACTCAGGCTCTTGTTTAATTTATTGTCGTCTCTAAGCTTAAAAAAAAAAAAAGTAAGGTTTCAATTAATTTAATGACAAAATATAACACTTTGTAACATTTTTAAAAATTAAAATAAGAAAAATCTTCAGCAATAGCTATTAGAAACACTTAGTTTCATTTATTTAATCTCAAGGTTGTTGGTTTTTTTGTACCCTTCATTCTTTCAAAAACAGGAATTGAGGTAGCTTACAGAAATATGCACATTATTACAACAGGTAATGATTAGTAAAGTAAAAGTTGAAATTTAATGAAATTCATAATAAAACTAAAAATAAAATCAGGAGAAAAATACAGTATTCTATGCAATAATTAATGATAGTCTATAAGTTCAACTCCTAGCTTCTTAAAGAAATAAAAGTAACAAAACCAGCTTCAATATCCATATCCAGTGGCCAATCATATACCCTTCAAAAGGTGCATAATTTTATTTCCAAGAGTGAGAGAAACACTGTGCGGTACTTATCCATCATCTTAGACAGCATCTATTCATTAAAAGCAACAGCCCATTCTTAATAGCTAGTTCTGTCAAAGCAACTTGAAAGGACAGTTCAACAAATGGCCTTTGCATATGAAGACCTCATTAAATCAATAAAGGAAACATTAAAACCTTAAAAAGAATAATGGACAAAGAATATAAATCTTTAATTTTTATATTGAGGACAACAGATGGTTTATATATAAAAAAGTGGCCACACTAGGAATCAAATGTATGTAACTTAATGCTTTTGCTATTACTACAGATTTTTAAAATAATAATAATAATAACTTGCATTGACTTTCGGACAACTTAAAGAGATTTATTTACTGTCGGTTGCAGACAAAATTGTTCATTCTTTGGGAGGAATAATTTGCCATCCGTATTTAGGAGCCTTAAAAATATTTACATCTTCTGACCAGGAAATTCGCTTGAGGAAAACTATTCTCAGAAATTAAAGCCTATTTTAAGGAAGATTCTTTTTTGATATTACTGTTTACACTGAAAAAAACTTAAAAGTGCCTTAAATGCTTTATAGAATATTAGTTCTCCTTAAAAATGTTTAAAAAGTTTTAAATTACTTGGTAAATACTTACAATCTTGGGAGAAAACAACTCTGATACATACTTAGAGTTACATTATAATGACAATTATTTTAAGATATATGCACATGAATATACATATTTTAATCTAAATATGTAAACTATAACTTAAAATAACATGAACATATTTAACATAGATAAGATCATAAATATATAACTATAATATAAATAGTGAACTTAAATAGTGCTATGATTAAGAAGTGAGTTTTGGAAACAAGCCATATGTCTAGCACATAATAAATAATAATTGGTAAATGTTGCTGATTTTTTTTATGTTGGTAATTGAACCAATGGAAAGCCTGAGCTGCTGAAACCCATTCCCTATGAATTCATGGCATGATAAGTGTAAAAACAAAGACCTCTGTACTGATAAAAATGTTCCTCTTAATTGAGAAGTATGGTGTCCCTTCCCCCCAAAGAATAATTAAAGAAAATTTTGTTTCCAAAAGAAATAAACCTGGAAGAAAATTAAACAAAAATGTAAATCTTTATTATATTTGGTTAATTGGCATATAGCTTATTTATTTTCTACTTTGTTTCAAGTTAAAATTTTCTACAAAGAGACAATATTACTTTTAGGGGGAAATTAAACTATACTTAAGGTGAAAAATACAATACTAAAAACACATCTTTTCCTCTCTCTTCTCCAATCAAAATCATAGTAACAGGTTGTTCATTGTGGTCCAGATTTTTTTAACAATTTACAGTTATAAAAGTACTTGATCGCACCCATAAATCAACCCAACAGAGCATACTGTCTTTGGAATCGGTATTACTATTACATCTAAAATAGAAACCCACTGTTATATGACTATAAAAATTTAAGAAGGATGTAGAATTATCAAAGTTTGAATTAAGTAGAAATATAAAAACTGGTTATTGATTAAGAGTCTAAAGTACATTATCGAGGAGCTTTGATCACAAAGTAGTATGAGCAGAGCATGAATGAGCACACACCCAGACAGAATTCTAAGTTACTTTTGGGTCTGAGGCAAATAAAGCTGGCAAAGACAATGACTTGCCCAGCAAAGCCATTCTTTTTACAGAGTGAGAATCAACTGAAATCTGTGTTCAAAGCAAGGTTATCCTAATTTAAAAAATAAAATACCAATTAAATGCATTCTTATATCCAGAATATGAGGTAAACTTCAGGAAAGCAGAATTCTAGGCAATATTAACCACAAGTGGTAATAAAATAGAGAAAAATAATGTCCGGCCAGGCGTGGCTCAGCGGTTGAGCGTCGTCTACCTAGGATCCAGGTGATCAGGGTTCGATTCCCGGTCAGGGCACATGCCCGGGTTGTGGGCTCAATCAATGACTCTCTCATCATTGATGTTTCTATCTCTCTCTCTTTCTCTCTCTCTCTCTCTCTTCTTTCCTCTCTCTGAAATCAATAAAGATATTTAAAAAAAAAAAATAGAGAAAAATAACAAAACTTAGTTGTTTAGGCAAAACTTTTGAACGTTACTCAATTTTAAACTACACGTGCTTCAGAAGTGATTATCTGCTTGTGATATCATGAGACCACTAATTATAAAATTAATACCAATCACCAGGAATAATTTTAATACATTACTTATAAAATTAAATGAGATTAAAAATTCAAATAACTAATTACATCAGTCTTGTATGTAATATTTTCGTCTCCAACCTTACATTCTTACCTGGCCTTCTGCCTCACTTCTGCAAGGTATCTCAAATTCCCTTGAGATTTAGTCATCAACAGAGAATATAGGTTGGCACATCTAAGATTCAAAACTACAAATGATATCAATGTGGAAGGCATTGAAAGTTGAATGCAGATGGTTAACTCCATCATTTTATGTGAGACCCTGAGATTAAGGGAAGTATCATGATTAAGATGACAAAGTGAGACCAATTCCTTTGAGGTCCAGCACGGTGTGTTCTTGACAGGGAACGATGCAGACAAGGATCATACGTATATGACACAAAACAGGAGTTCCTTTGTTAAAACAAGCAGGCAAAAAAGAAACAATAAAAAAACTAACTAACCAACTAACCCAAGGAATTGTCTATTCTCACTGATTCTATCTCCCAATCACTATTTTCTCCTCAGTTCACTCTGAAATTGCTCTTTTCAAGGTCACTAATAACTCCCATTTTGCCAATCATGGTTATTAAGGAACAACCTTCTACTCCATTTCTTAGTAGTATTAGACATAGTTGATTACTGTGTCCTTGAAATATTTTCTTGCCTTCGCTTCTGTGGATACACAGTCTTCTGATTCATTCCTCTGCCTGAGAGAACATTTCCTTTTAGTCTAGTAAACAAACAATCAAACAAACCAACTCCAAGTAGGGAAAGTTAGAAAGCTATTTCAGAAAGGGAGTAATTTTGAACTGTTTTGAAGCATAAACAGAATTTTTATAGGTAGTTGGAAGATAGCACAGAATTACATTTGGAGAGATTTGTTATATTTCAGAGCAAAGAACAGAGAGATTAGTAAGAACTCAATATTTAACTTTTGAATTCATGTTTGTTAATTAAGTCGATTGTTTCCAAGAAAAATATAAACATTCAACTTCACTTCTGAGAACAGGAAGAATTAAAATAATTCAAAGATTGTACAAATACACTTTAACCTTCTCTAATGTCAAGGAGAAATGCAAATTCAAGTGAATTTCAGGTAAATTTTATTCCCCCCCAAATAATACTCTAAATAGCTCTGAAATTATAAATTGTGCCAAATAATTAAAATAGTTATCATTGCATTATCTTTTAAAATAAAAAGCAAGGAATATCATACATATATCACAAATACTAAGGGAGGAAGAGATGGACAGAATGTTACCTACAAAAGACTAATTTTAACATGAACTTACGGTGCATGTCTGACTCTCGGTCGACTCATGTCACTATAACTGAGTGTCTTACATCTTGTAGTTGGTCAGTAAATGTGTAATAAGTCAATAAAATTATATGGAGAACATTTAAAAAGGATCCCATAATACCAGAAATCTAGTTCTCATTTTCTGACAGTAAACATTTCAATAATGGGAGGAAAATCCTCACCATTTTTAGTATTGTTACTTAAATGAAGGAATTGATTCTTTTTTAAGTTCTTTCAATTTTTTTAAATGTTTTTATTGATTTCAGAGAGAGGAAGGGAGAGGGAGAGAGAGAAAGAAACATCAATGGTGAGAGTCATTTATCAGCTGCCTCCTGCACACCCCCTACTGGAGTTTGAGCCTGCAACCTGGCATGTGCCCTGACCTGAAATTGAACCTGTGACCTCCTGGTTCATAGGTCGATGCTCAACCACTGAGCCACGCCAGCCAGGCAAGGAATTAATTTTTATTATTGAATTCAAGCTACTGTGAGCTCAACCCAAATGATATTTGTTGCCCTAACCAATTTGGCTCAGTGGTTAGAGCATTGGCGCTCTGACTGAAGGGCCCAGGGTTTAATTCCTGCCAAGGACACATACTTCGGTTGAGGGCTCAATTCTCAGCCTTGGTCAGGTTGGGGCATATGCAGGAGGCAGCCAATCAATGTGTCGTTCTCACATCAATGTTTCTCTCTCACATCGATGTTTCTCTCTCTCTCTCTCCCTTCAAAGAAAGTTATCTAACTTCTCATGGATCTGGTCAAGTTTTTAAACAGTAATTAGTATGATCTCTTCCTTATAGCCTTTACTCTAGCCATTACTAAATAGATTTTTTTGTCATTCAAGAAATAAATAATATAAGAATTATTATTAGTGACTACAAACAAAGCAAGTTGTGCTATGTACAGTTTAATATGGCTAATAAAGGACACATAATCAGGAGCAAGCTCTGGATGTCACCAGGAAGGGCTGGTGATTTCTATTAGGACTTTGCACATTTACCATAGTTTCTTGCTGCCCACAAACTTAGGTACTTGATTTTATTAGCAAACTGAGATGGGTTTCATCTCTCAAGAGGATTCCCAAAAGCTGATATGACTAATACATAAAGTCATGCTGTTGTTTAATTGTTTTACAATGAGAAATATTCCTCTCCCAGGGGGTGGCATAACTGCACAGTCAGACCTAGACAAGAGCCAATTTCTACTAGAATGCTTGTCAGGCATGAGATCAGAACAAGAGAAGAGAGATTAATGCAGGTAATTACGGCATCCAGCTGAGATTGGAATGATCTTGCCAATGGGACTTGGATATGGAAAAACCTTGAATAAAATTCCCTTCTAGACAGAGACGAGATTGGCACTGCCAACATTTTGATGAATGGTTTATTTTTTAAGCCAGGAATGAAAAACCTTCTCTAATTGACATTCTTTCTTTCAACATAATATTTTATTATTTGTTTCTATTTGATTATGAGTCTTTGTGTCTTTCTATGCATATGTAATCTTTCAGATGAGTGTGCATATTTATCTCATAGGTGTATTATTTTCCCCTTTAAGAAGTTCCTGAAAAACTTCTCACTAGTCCTCAAAAGCCCACCATGGCAATGGCCCAATCCAGGGCATAGAATAAAGAGAATCATCTGCAAAATACGTAGTTTGACTCCCAACATATGACCTTAGTGATATTTTAAACTTGCAAAGCCATGTTCCAGGAAAAGTCTTGACTTTTTCATGTTCTTTGTGTGTGTGTGTGTGTGTGTGTATGTGTGTTAGCATATTTCATTTTTTTATTTTATTTTTGTTTAAAATATTACAAATGTCCCTTTTTCTCCCCAATGATCTGTTCCACCCCTTCCCATTGCCCTCCGCAGTCCCTCTCTCCACCATTGTGCGTGTCCTTGGGTTGTGCATATATGCATATAAATTCTTTGGTTACTTTCTCCCCCTCCACCCACCCACCCTCCTCCATCCCTCTGACTTTCGTCAGTCTGATCTATGCTTCCATGTTATTGAATCTATTCTGTTCATCAGTTTATTAAGTTCTATAGATTCCACATATAAGCAAGATCATGTGATGTTTGTCTTTCTCTGCCTGGCTTATTTCACTTAGGACAGTTTTCTCAATATTCCATGATGTAAATGTCCCACAGCTTTTTATCCACTCATCTACTGATGGGCACCTGGGCTATTTCCAGATCTTAACTATTGTAAACTGTGCTGCTATGAACATAGGGGTACATGTATTCTTTCTGATTAATGTTTCAGGATTCTTAGGATACATTCCTAGGAGTGGATCACTGGGTTAAAAGGCAGCTCCATTTTTAATTTTTTGAGGAAACGCCATACTGTTTTCCATAGTGGCTGCTCCAGTCTGCATTCCCACCAGCTGCGCATGAGGGTTCCCCTTTCTCAACATCCTCACTAGAACATGTCGTTTGTTATTTTGTGAATGGTAGCCATTCTTACAGGTATGAAGTGGTACCTCATTTTAATTTGTATCTCTCTAATGATTAGAGACTTTGAGCATTTTCTCATGTGTCTCTTGGCCATCTGTATGTCGTCTTTGGAGAAGTGTCTATTCAGGTCCTTTGCCCATTTCTAAATTGGGTTGTTTGTCTTTCTCTTGCTGAGTAGTATGAGTTCTTTGTACACTTTAGAAATTAGCCCCTTATTAGCCCACTACATCCTTGGCAAATATGTTTTCCCAGACTGTGGGGTTCCTTTGTATTTTGAGGCTGTTTTCTTTTGCTGTGTGAAAGCTTTTTAGTTTGATGTAGTCCCATATGTTTATTTTTTCTTTTGTTTCTCTTGCCCTGGGAGATGTATCAGTCAAAATTCCACTACATGGGATGTCTGTGACTTTACTGCCTATGTTTTCTTCCAGGATTTTTATAGTTTTGTGACTTATATTTAAGTCTTTTATCCATTTTTAATTTACTTTTGTGTATGGTGAAAGTTGGTGGTCTAGTTTCATTCTTTTGCATGTAGCTGTGCAATTTTCCCAGCACCACTTATTAAAGAGACTGTCTTTACTCCATTGCATGTTCTTGCCTCCTTTGCCAAATCTTAACTGACCATAATGGTGTGGGTCTATTTAAGGGGCCTCTGTTCTGTTCCATTAATCTATATGCCTGCTGTACCAATACCAGGCCATTTTTATTACAATGGCTTTGTAATATAGTTTGAAATCTGGTAATGTGATCCCTCCCACTCTGTTCTTTTTTCTCAAGATGGCTGAAGCTATTTGGAGTCTTTTTTGGTTCCATATAAATTTTTGAAATGTTTGTTCTAGGTCTGTGAAATATGCTGTTGGTGTTTTAATAGGAATTGCACTGAATTTATAAATTGCTTTGGGTAGTATGGACATTTTAATGATATTAATTCTTCCAGTCAATGAGCATGGTACATTCTTCTGCTTGTTTAAATCTTCCTCTATTTCTTTTTTCAGCGTCACATAGTTTTCCGAGTACAGGACTTTTACATCCTTGGTTAAGTTTATTGTTAGGTATCTTATTTTTTTTAGTTGCAATGATAAATGGTATTGTCTTTTCAGTTTCTCGCTCTGAAAGTTCATTGTTGGTGTATAAGAATGTCATTGATTTCTGGATGTTGATTTTGTACCCAGCTACCTTGCCAAATTTGTTTATCAAATCTAGTAGTACTTTGATGGAGTCTCTAGGGTTTTCCATGTACAATATCATGTCATCTGCATATAATAACAGCTTTCCTTCCTCCTTCCTAATTTGGATACCTATGATGTTTTCTTCCTGTCTGATGGCTATGGCTAGGGCTTCCAGTACTATGTTGAATAAGAGTGGTAAAAGTGGATATCTTTGTCTTGTTCCTGTTTTAAAGGGAAATGGTTTTAGTTTTTGCCCATTGAGTATGATGTTGGTTGTAGGTCTGTCATATATGGCCTTTATTATGTTGAGGGATGATCCCTCTATTCTCACTTTGCTGACAGTTTTTATCAGAAACTGGTGCTGGATTTTTTTGTCTATTGATATGATCATATGATTTTTATCCTTCATTTTGTTTATGTGATGTATCACATTTATTGATTTGCGGATTTTGTACCAGACTTCCATCCCCAGAATAAATCCCACTTGGTCATGATGTATGATTTTTTAATGTATTGCTGGATCAAGTTTGCTAGTATTTTAGTGAGGATTTTAGCATCTATGTTCATCAGGGATATTGGCCTATAATTTTCTTTCTTTGTAGTGTCTTTATCTGATTTTGGGATTAGGATGATGCTGGCCTCAAAAAAAGAGTTTGGGAGTTTTCCTTCCTCTGGAATTTTCTGGAGTAATTTGAAAAGAATAGGTGTTAATTCTTCCTTGAATGTTTGGTAAAACTCGTGTATAAACCCATCTGGTCCAGGACTTTGGTTTGCTGGGAGCTTTTTGATTACTGCTTCAATTTCATTAGTTGTTATCGGCCTATTCAGGTTTTCTGCCTCTTCTTGATTCAGCTTTGCAAGGTTGTATGCTTCTAGGAATTTGTCCATTTCCCCCATGTTGCCCAATTTGTTGGCATATAGTTGCTCATAGTATTTTCTTACAATCTTCTGTAGTTCTGTTGGGTCGGTTGTTATATCACCTCTTTCATTTCTGATTTTATTTATTTAGGTCCTCTGTTTTGTAGTGAGTGTGGTTAAAGGTGCATCAATCTTATTTATTGTTTCAAAGAACTAGCTCTTAGTTTCATTGACTTTTTTGTGTTTTTTTTAGTCTTTAAGTCATTAATTTCTGCTCTGATTTTTATTATTTCCTTCCTTTACTTCCTCAGGGCTTTTCTTGCTGTTTTTGTTCTAGTTCTTTTAGTTGTTGTGTTAGATGGTTCATTAGATCTTTTTGTTGTTTCTTGAGATAGGCCTGTAATGCTATGAAGTTTCCTCTCAAGATTGCTTTCGCCATGTCCCATAGATTTTGGGTTATTATTTGTTCATTTTTTGGGTCCTGTTTTCTTATCCATGCAGCTACTCTATGTTTTTTGATTGGACCATTTATTCTGTTTACATTTAAGGTTACTATTGATATAAACTTAGTTAATGCCAGTTTCCCCCTTTATGCTACTGTACCTTTCTCTCACTATTCTTTTTTTTTCTTAAAGCAATCCTTTTAGCATTTCTTGCAATGCTGGTTTGGTGATATGAAAATTTTTTAGCCTTCTTTTGTCTGGAAGCTCTTTATTTCACCTTCAATTTTATTTTATTTTTTAATTATTATTATATACTTTTAAATATATCTTTATTGATTTCAAAGGGAGGAAAGGAGAGGGAGAGAGAGAGATAGAAACATCAATGATGAGAGAGTCATTGATCGAGCCCACAACCCAGGCATGTGCCCTGAGTGAGAATCGAACCCTGATCGCCTGGATCCTAGGTTGAAGCTCAACAGCTGAGCCATGTCTGGCCGGGCTCACCTTCAATTTTAAATGATAGCCTTGATGGATAAAATAATCTTGGTTGCATTTTCTTGCTTTTCATTACTTTGAAAACTTCGTGCCATTCCCTTCTGGCCTGAAGAATTTCTGTTGAGAAATCAGCTGTCAGCCTTATGCGGTTTCACTTGCAGGTCACTGCTTATCTCTCTCTTGCAGCCCTTAATATTTTCTTTTTGTCCTTGACATTTGCCATTTTAATTATGATGTGTCTTAGAGTGGGTCTCTTTGGGTCCCTCTTGTTTGGAACCCTCTGTGCTTCCGAACTTGTGTGGCTTTCTCCCTTGCCAGCCTAGGGAAGTTTTCTGTCATGATTTCCTCCACCAATTCCCTATCTCTTGCTCTCTTTCCTCCCCCTCTGACACTCCTATCATGCGAATGTTGTTTCGCCTCATGTTGTCCCAAAGCTCCCTTAGACTGTCCTCATGCTTTTTAAGCTTGTTTTCTTTTTGCTGCTCTGATTGAGTGATTTTTTTCTACCTTGTCTTCTAAGTCACTTATTCTATCCTCTGCTTCATTGAGCCTGCTTTTAATTCCTTCCAGTGTATTCCTGATATCAGATACAGCATTCTTTATTTCTGTCTGATTTTTGTTTATGTTATGTATCTCTTTTTTCATGGTTTCCCTGTTGTCCTCAATCTTATCCTCTATTGCTTTCTTTTTCTCTTTAAGTTCCTTGAACATCTTCATCATCAATACTCTGAACTCTGTTTCTGATAACTTGCTTAACTCCATCTCATCAAAGTCTTTTTCTGGAGATGTTTCCTTTTCTTTAATTTGGGGGTTGTTTCTTTGTCTCCCCATTTTGGTAGGTCTTAGTGTTTGTATCTATATATTAATTATATTTGCTGTCTCCCAGTCTTGTGGGATGGGATTTTATCTTGTGGGTTCAGTGGAGCCCAGAGATGTGTTTTCCTTATACTTCTGAGCTCTTTGCTCTAAGCCTGTCCCTCTTGTGGGTGTCTCTTTTGTGGTTTCTTTATATTCCTTTGTTGTGGTTGGGTCTAGATTGTCATTGATCAGTCCTTGGGAGGACTCTCCTCTCAGTTTGGCTTACTGTGTCTCAGCCCCAACCTTGTCATGTAAGCTGTTGTATGGGTGCTGGCAAGGCAGGACAATACACAACTAAACTTCCAGGAAGCAGGGGGTATCTTATAAAATATCTTGACAGTCAAAATGAAAATAACCCACATGAAAACAGAACTGGGAGAGTGAAGGGAGAACACACACACACAAAAGAAAAGCTTAAAAGAAAGAAAGAGAGAAAGAAAAGTAATGCTCAGAGAGAGAGATGTATATTGTTGTTAATAGTGGTGAAAATTTAGAAATAATAATAAACTAAAATGTAAAAAATAGAGAAGCTACTAGGAGATAACAGAAGCAGAGAAAATATTCTGAAAGAAGGGCCAGCAAAAAATTAAGGGAGAGAATAAGAATAGAATAATAGTTGAAAATGAAAAAATAAAAATACATAAAGAGAATAAGAGAAACTAAAAACTGAACAAAAAGACAGGAAGACAGAAGGGAGGATAACAAAAGAATGAAAGAAAATAAGAAAAATAGAAAAGATAAAGAAAAAAAAAAGTTATGCCAATGGGCCAAGAAGAGAGAGAGATAGCCCAGGCAGAGAGGGAGTCCAGTAAGAGATTTGTTGGAAACTATAGAGGGAAGCAATAAACTTGGTTATAATGATAAAGTCCCAGTCCTTGAGCAGGGATATCAAGAAAGTCTTGATAGTAGAAACAAAGATAAAACAAAACAAATCAAAGAAACAAAACAAAAATAAATACAAGCTAAGCAAGACAAAATCCTTTTATAAAAAAGAGAAAAAAATTTAGTTAAAATTGTTTAAAAAAAATTTTTTTTTAATTATTATAAAATTAAAAAAATAAAAACAAATAAATTCTCCCCCACCTTTCTCTTCTTCCTCAGGAAAGAAGAGGAAAAAAACAAACAAACAAATAAAAACAAAACAAACAAACAAAAAACAGAAGGAAGAGCAATAGTCAATCAGGTGAGTTTCTTCTGGGCCCCTTATGTTGTCTGAGGCTCACTGTTTGGTATGCTGATTTCCGTTCTCCTGGGAAGTACTTTGTATCAACCAATGTGAGGAGCCGTCTAGGTTTGGCTCTGGTGTCCTTAGGTAGATGGTTGATCTGAGGCTCTCTATGAACCACCTCCTCTTGTCAGCTGTTTTGCAACTTTATAGTTGCCTGGTCTTACTCCAGAGCCTTCTGTAGAGTCTTTAGGGTGCAGGATGGCTAGTGTCGCTCAGGGTATCACTCCCCTTACTTAGAGGTTTCTCTGTCAGGCACTCACTGTGTGGGAGTTAGTCTCTGCTCCACAGCCAGCTCCTCAGTCCCTACCCTGTCTTCTGATTCTAGTTCCCCATGCTCTGGCCTGTTGCATTTTCAGATTGATTTCAGTGTGTTGCCTTTCTGTATGGGCCATTTCAGCAGCCTGGGCGCAGGGGGTTGGTTAAAAAAACATTCTGAGGAGCCCTTTGCCTGCCCAGCCCCCATTAGGGGTTTTCAGGGCTTCCTCCAGTTCCCAAACAACAGTCTGTTAGAGTCTTATTCTTGTAATGTCCTCCTGTGAGCTGCTCTCCCTTCCCCCTCAGGACAGTGCCTGGTGGGGTGTCTGGGGCCTCAGTGAGCTGGATCCGCCCCTTTCCTGTTGGGGGGGTGCTCCCGGCTGCAGGAGAGGCAGGCGGGCTCCACCCCTCCCTTCCCAGCTCTGGTTGGCTGGTCGCACCAGGCCTGCCCCTCAAACAGTCTACTGTGCAGACCCCAATCCCAGCCTCTGCTGGTCTGTCTGCCCAGTGCATGCTGGAGAAAGTGGGAGCCAGTTCAGAGATCAGAACTCAAAAACGCACAAAGCAACACACAGTCAGAGAGTCTGCCCTGCAGGATCCCACTGCCTACGTGCCAAGGCCCCCAGCGGAAGGGGACCCAAAGTTAGCTCCACACAGCTCCCTGCACCCCTGGTCTCAGCAAAACTGGGGCAGCTTCATGAGCCACCACAGCACCCCTCAAGGCTGGTCACAGATCACATATTCCTCAAGGGGTGCTCAGGGCCGGAGGGCTCCTCCCCTTCCCCGCACCACGCAGATTCAATGCTTTCTGGGGCTCAACACAATGCTCCACAGGGAGGAAGAGGGTCCCTGTGTGTAGCTGCTCAGTGCAGTCCTCTGGTCCCTTACCACTTGGGTGCCACACACTTTGGCACAACACTTCCTATGGTTGGCCCCCTGAGCATTAGATGCTGGTCTCAGCCACCACTAGAAGCTTTGTTTCCTAGGAAGGCACCGAACCCTCCATGACTCACCACTTCCCTGGGTCCCCCTGCCCTCCATGAGGGGTGCTCCTTCTCCTCTCATCGCTCCAGGTGTGAGATCCCCACTTTTGGAGGCCCGTCCACACTCCTGAGGAGAGGGAGCTTTGCAGCCTCCAAGTCTCGGAGCCCAGCACAGGCTTCAGGGGGGACTCCCCCTTTCTATGCCCCCCTCTCTTACCAGACTCTGTGATGTTTCTTCAATGCTCCCCACTCACACTCTATCCACTCAGGTATGTTTTCTGGTTTTTCCAAGCTGGCTACGTAGGATTTTAGGAGTAAATTGAGTCTGTGGCTGGGAGAGGGGGCCTCTGCTGCTTCTCACAGGGCTGCCATCTTCCCCGCCCTGACTTTTTCATGTTCTTTTAGTTCATAACTATTGTAATGAACTGAATGTTTGTTCCCCTTTCATATGGTAGATCCCTGAATGTGACGGTATTCAGAAATGGGGCCTTTGAGAGGTAATTAGAGTTAGATGAGATCATGAAGGTGGTGCCTTCATGACAGATTCATGTTCTTGTAAAAGGAGACACCAGAGAGCTTGCTCTCTTTGTCTTCTCCCCTCCCACACACATAAAAGAGGTTTTGCAAGCAATATGACCAATATGACAGCATTAGCCTCTTTGTTTCCTCCACAATATTATGCATGCATTTGTAAATTTATTTCAAATAAAGATATGATTACAGAGAAAATTTTATTTTGGCTTGTGTTTATCTACAGTAATAAAATGTTATAGAAACCATATATTACAATCTAGAAAGTGAAATTATAGTCCTTGTTAAAATTAAACTTATGTTTACAGATCAGGAAAAATTTTCTTTCATCCTGAATACTCTATATAAGATAGATTTTAACAAAGTAAATGTAATTATGATTATTTATGAAATTAGATGAGCAGAGGGATTTTACAGAAAGCATAAAAAAGCACAAAAATCTTTATCTTTCTTAGAGGTATATGAATAGACCAATCTAAGTTTGACAAAAAAATAAGAAAAACAAAAATGAAGGAAAATTTCATGAAGAAGTGGGTGGTCTCTAGTATCAAATCTACTGGAGACATGCTGCTACAGGGTATAAGAACTAATAAAAAATAAAACTCTCCATGGATTTTATGCTTGGGATTTGAAAAACAAAAGTCATCTTAATGATTGTAGCACCTAACAGTCAAGAAGTAATTTTGCTAAACTATAGTAACCCAGCAAGAAAAATGTACTACTATGCTATTACTTGATAGCTATTAATAATCTCACAAACTGAATCCATGTTTATTGTTGCCTTTCTGTTTAATCACAGGTATCCAGCAATATTTCTCCTTTGTATTACATTGCATTTATTCCCAAGACACAAAATATATGCATAGATATGAAAATTGATTGTATATTGGAAAATCATAATCATCAACTTTATAGTACTTATAAAACCATAAAACAAAAATACTTTAAAAGTTCTACCATCTATAAAGAAAACTATTAATACATTATAAGGTATTAGGGTTCTGCATACTTCAGAAAACATCAGCCTGCATGAGAAATATATTAATTTTTAAGTAGCTTAGATATCTGGGAGAATTTATCACATTCCCCAAGAACATACCTATACACTGGAACGACATCATAATTTCCAGGAGATCAAAACTAAATATCAGTGGACTTACAAAATTTGAGGAAAACTCAAACATCTACAAGCTTCCCACTATATTTTACAGACAGTGTAATAACAAAACTTGACTCTAAAAATACGAAAGAAGAACTAAAGTCTAATCACACATTTTACATATTTATCTACTTATTTAAGTATTCATTGCCCCATCCATTCATTGCTCAATTCAATTCGTATTTAATGCATGCCTGTTATGTACCAGACACTGGGATAATATATAGACAGTAATGTGGATAAGTAACAAAATATTCTGACATAGCCAATGCCTCATTAAACAAAACATTACAGTTTTTGAAATAAATTATAAACTAAAAGTGGTAGATATAATACCAAAAAATTTGATGTTAGTCTTCACTAAAATTTAAAACTCCTATTCTGTGAAAGGCAATGTTAAGAGAATGATAAGAAAATATTTGCAAAATATTTGATAAAAACTTGATAACCAAAATACACGAAGATTTCCTAAAATTCAAGAATAGGAAAATAAATACCTTAATTTAAAAAGGTCAAAGAATCTGAGCATATACCTCACCAAAGAAGATACAGAGATAAAAATAAACATATGAAAAGATGCTTAGTATCATATGTCACTAGGAAAAAGCAAATTAAAAAACAACAGTGAGATACCACTACACATATAATGAGAATGGTTAACATCCAGAACGCTGACACCAGATGCTGACGAGGATTTGGAGCAATGAAATTCTCATTTGTTGCTGTTGGGAATGGAAAATGTGACAGCACCTTTGAAGACAGTTTGGCCCTAGGTTAAACTGCATTTCTCCAAAATTCATATGGTGAATGAAGTTCTACCTTCCAGTACCTCAGAATGTGAATTATTTGGGAATAAGACCATGGCAGATATAACTATTAAGATGAGGTCATATTCACTGGAGTAGACTGGGCCTCTAATTCATATTAGATTATATGAATGGTATCCTTATAAAAGCGACATTTAGACTTAGACATGCAGGGTGAATGTCATATGGAAGTGAAGGCAGATACCAAGATGATGCTTATACAAGTCAAGAAATGCCTAAGATTGCCGACAGCACAACAAAAGACAGGGGAGGACATGAAACGGTCTTCTTCCTCTCAGGCCTAAGAAGGAATCAACACTGCCAACACCTTGACCTTGTATTTGTAATCTTCAGAATTGTGTTATCTGAGCTACTCAGATTGTGGTACTTTGTTATGGCAGCCACAGTAAAATAATTACCATATGAGCCAACAATTTCATTCTTAGGTAATGACCCAATTGAGTTGAAAACTTGTCATCATACAAAAACCAACTTATAAATAAATGTTTAAGTAGCTTTATTTATATTCTCCAAGAACTGGAAGTTATCATGGTGTTCATCAAAAGGTGAATTAATTTTTAAAATTAATTATGGTATAACCATAGAATAGAATATCACTCATTGCTAAAAAAAAAAAAAAAAAAAGTTATCAAGTCACAAAAAGACAATCTTAAATTGAGGAATCTTAAGTGCATATTGCTAAGTGAAAGAAGCCAATCTGAAAGGCAACATACTGTATAATTCTAACTGTAGATATTATGGAAGAGATAAAATATACAGATGACTCATTACACACCCTGTCTAAACTATCAATGCCTTATAAGCCAAAGTATCTGTTAGTGTATGTCCTCAAATTGGTTTCTACCCCCTCCCCAGATTTATTGTGGCCACTCTTGTTTTTATATGTCCATGTACATTTTAGAACTAACTTGTCAATTTACACACACACTCATATTTTTATTGGTATTGAGTGAAATCTATAAATAAATTTGGGTAGAATTGTAATGTTTATAATATAGAGTCTTTCAATCCATAACCACTTATTTAGATCTTCTTTAATTGCTTTCAGTATTGTTTTGCAGTCTTCCAGAGTAGAAGCCTTGCATACTTTATTAAAACATTATTTGCAGACACCCTTAAAGGCCTCTCTCTGATCCTTGCATGTGAGCTCCTACATCTCAGAGGCAGCAAAGGCACATTGAGTTCTCCAGTTTGTAATCTCTTCCGTCTCATCTCCCTTCTGTGTATATCCCTGAGAGAGTCCCCTGCTTTTAAGGGCTCAGGTTGGGCCCACCTGAATAATCTTCCTATTTTAAGGTCAATAACTTCATTTACATCTTCAAAGTCCCTTTTGCCATGTAACATAACATATTTCAGGCATTGAAGTATAGACATCTTTGGGGTTGGAAGGACACTGTTCAGCCTACCACACATTTTCAGACTCTAAGAAATTTAAGGAACTGGCCTTTCCCCCATCAGATGAAATGCTTTCAGGATTCTTCCCAGGAGGGATTATTTCTTTTCTCCGTATCACTGTCATACTTTTTACATCTCTGCTATTCTAGTCACTGCTATCATTCTGTTATTGCCTCCCTACTATACTAAGACTGTGTGTTCTCTTAGCATTAACACTCCTTTATGTTTTCTGTGGAATGGTCTGTCTTTTTTCTTTACTCTTTGGTTTTTAAAGTAGTGCGAGTCAACATTATGTATCTGCAATTCCAGATGTTCTGTCTACGCTAGATGTTTCCATCTAACATAAATGATTACAACAAACACTATGTAAAGAAATTACCACTCTCATCACATAGAAAAAAGATGAGCTACTTCTCAACAACTAAGTTGCTCAATTAGTGTATGAGTTATATGTTTACATGTTTATAATTTTGTTTTTTTTCAGTTCAGCACTTCATAATATTGTTTTTGTGGGTCTGCTTAATATGACTTATATAAACATGGGGTTATGTGGGAAATACAGTTGCATAGCACTCTTTGGAATGGTTTATCACTACTTCTTCCAAAGGTCACAAGAAGAGGGAGCCTGTGTGCAGCTGCTGCTTCTACTTTATTATTGACTTGCTGACACCCAAAGGGCAACTGGCTTTTCTTTATGTACTGACTTATTTATTGCAGGAATCCTACCTTTTCCAAATTATAAGTGTGCTTTTTCTTTTCTTATTTTTTTCTAAAAGGTGTATACTTCAGATTGCAATTTGTGTCTTTCAGCTTTTAAAATGGAATGGATATATACATTTTTTAAAAATAATTAAGCCTCAAAGCTCCTCTGCTCTGTATAAAGGGAATTGACAAATCATCAACAAAAGTAATTTTAGAACAAAGAAATACTGTGATTACACATGGTGCCATAACAAAGAATTGACTGAGAAAATGTGTTAAACAATCAATACTTAAGTTGGGTATCAAAAATAATTAATACTATTATTTAGGTGTTCTATATTTTCAGCTCTAAAAACTTAGAGCTGATTATATTTGACTATATAGGTATGTTTTAAAAGTACAAAGTTTTCTCACATTCTATCTCTTCAAATTATAATCAGTTATGAAATCCAAAGAGAAAGATATTATAAAAGGCTGGCAAGAAGACACTCTGTAAGTTTATTTGCAGGAACATAAATCATCATAATGTAGGTAGCTAGACTCATCATCCCCACCCCCACACTCCATCACCACTTATTTACTTAAATCATTCATTCATGCATCTGGATTTCAAGTTCATATCTGTCAGATGGGCATAAAAACGCCCTGTCTAAAGAAAGAGGGTTCGTTCTCTCAAAGTTTTTCTAAGCATGACATTTCTTGAATAGGAAAGAGAGCAAAGAGTTATGTAGACAAATTCTGAATGTAACATGACTTTTTTTCAAAATACCAAAATCAATCGTACAAAACAAAATGAATAAATAAGCACACAAAAGAGCCTATATGCAAACTGACATAAGTAATGTGTAATATTTATGTACCATATACAGGATAAATTATATAAAATGAGAATTAAAAATTTAGGTTATATTTTACATAAAATTATAACGTAGTCTATCATCTATCTATCTATCATCTATCTATCATCTATCTATCTATCTATCATCTATCTATCTATCTATCTAATCTATCTATCTATCATCTATCTATCTATCTATCTATCATCTATCTATCTATCTATCTATCATCATCTATCTATCATCTATCTATCTATCTATCTATCTATCTATCTATCTATCTATCTATCTATCTATCATCTATCTATCTATATCTATCTATCTATATCTATCTATCTATCTATCTATCTATCTATCTATCTATCTATCATCTATCTATCATCTATCATCTATCTATCTATATCTATCTATCTATCTATCTATCTATCTATCTATCTATCTATCTATCTATCATCTATCATCATCTATCTATCTATCATCTATCTATCTATCATCTATCTATCTATCTATCTATCTATCTATCTATCTATCTATCTATCTATCTATCTATCATCTATCTATCTATCTATATCATCTATCTATCTATCTATCTATCTATCTATCTATCTATCTATCATCTATCTATCTATCATCTATCTATCTATCTATATCTATCTATCATCTATATCATCTATCTATCATCATCATTTATCATCTATCATCTATCTATCTATCTATCATCTATCTATCTATCTATCTATCTATCTATCTATCTATCTATCTATCTATCTATCTATATCATCTATCATCTATCTATCTATCTATCTATCTATCTATCTATCATCTATCTATCTATATCTATATCTATCTATCTATCTATCTATCTATCTATCTATCTATCATCTATCTATATCTATCTATTGATCTTTCAAACTCTCTGTTGGGAAAGAAACAATGAAAAAAAAATTCCTGTATTAACATTGGTTCTTACTAATAGGATTTTGTTCAATTTTCATTTTCTTTTTTTTTTAATCTTTATTGTTGAGAGTACTACAGATGTCCCCTTTTTTTTCCCCCTTGCTCCCCACTTCCCCACCCCCAGTTCTTATTCCACCTCAGGCCTCCACCACCCTATTATCCATGTCCATGGGCAATGCATATATGCATATAAATTCTTTGGTTAATCTCTTTCTGCGCTCCTCCCCCCTCTTTCCTCTGAGATCTGTCAGTCTGCTCCATGTTTCCATGCACCTGGTCCTATTTTATTAACCATTTTATTGTGTTCATTAGATTCCACATATAAATGAGATCATGGACACTGCTGGTGGGAATGCAGACTGGTATAGCCACTATGGAAAACTGTGGAGATTCCTCAGTTTCATTTTCTTAATGTTCTTCTATATTTTCCCAATTTTTTATCTTTTCACTAATCTTTATTCCTCCAAGTATATGCCCATATCTGAAATTATATATGATAGTAATATAGAAGATAAATCTTTGGGAATTTAATCATTTAAGACAAGGGTATCTTGATTATTCTCAATAATGGGAGAATTGTGTTTTGTTTTAATGAAGTTATTGGGATGACATTGGTTAATAAAATTATATAGGTTTCAGGTGTACAATTCTATACTACATTATCTTATATTGCAATGTGTATTCACCACCTCCAGTCAAGTCTCCATTTATCACCATTTATCCCCCCATTTACCTTCTTCTACCTGCTCTCACCCCACTTTACTTCTGGTAATCACCATATTTTTATCTGTATCTGTGAGTTTTTTTGTTTGGTCGTAGTTTTGCTTATTAAATTTTTTTATTAGATTCCACATATTAGTAAAATCATACGGTACTTTCTCTGACTGGCTTATTTCACTTAGTGTTATGCTCTCCAGATGCATCCATACTGTTGCAAAGGATAAAATTTTCTTCCTTTTTTACAGCCTAGTAGTATTCCATTGTATAAGTGTAGCAGAGCATTTTTATCCACTCATATACTGATGAACACTTGGGCTGCTTCCAAATATTGGCTATTGTAAATAACACTGCAGTGAACATAGAGGTGCATATATTCTTTCAAATTAGTGTTTCAGGTTTCTTCAGATATATACCCAGAAGTGAAATTGCTGGGACATAAGTCAGTTCCATTTTTAATTTTTTGAGGTAATTCCATACTGCTTTCCACAGTGGCTGCACCAATCTGCATTCCCACCAACAGTGTACAAGCGTTCCCTTTTCTCCACATCCTCACCTACCCTTGTTATTTGTTGATTTATTGATGATAGTCATTCTGACAAGTGTGAAATGATATCTCATTGTGGTTTTAATTTTCATTACTTTGAGGATTAATAACTTTGAGCATCGTTTCATATGTCTATTTGCCACCTGTATGTCCTGATTGGAGAAGTGTCGATTCAGGTCCTTTAGCCATTTTTAAATTGGATTTTTGTGTTTTTTGTTGTTGTTGAGTTTTATTATAACTTCTTTATATGTTTTGGATATTAACTCCTTTTCAGATGTATCATTGGTGAATATGTCCTCCCATTCTGTAGGCTGTCTTTTCTTTTTGTTGAAAAACTTTTTAATTTGGTATAATTCTATTTGTTTATTTTTCTTCTGTTTCCCTTGCCTAAGGCAATATATCAGAAAATACATTGCTACAAAAAATGTCTGAGATTTTATTGCTTGTTTTCTTCTAGGAATTTTATGGTTTCAAGTCTAACATTTAAGTCTTTAATCCATTTTGAGTTTATTTTTGTGTGGTGTAAGAAGGTAATCTAGTTTTATTATTTTGCACACATCTGTCCAATTTTCCCAACACCATTTATTGAGGAGACTGTCTTTCCCCATTGTATGTTTTTGCCTACTTTGTCCACTATTAATTAACTATCACTGTGTAAGTTTATTTCTGGGCTCTCTATTCCCTTCCATTGACGTATATGCTTCTTTTATGCCAGTACCATTCTGTTTTGATTAATTTCACCTTGTATATAGTTTGATATCAAATAGAATAATTCCTCCAACTTTGTTCTTCTTTTTCAAGATCGCTGTGGTTCCATACAAATTTTTGGAATATTGCTATCGTTCTGTGAAATACTCCATTGGTATCTTTTTTTATCCCACCTCACCAGAGGGTGTTTTTCTTTTCTTTTCTTTTTCATTTTTTTAAAATGTTTTTATTGATTTTAGAGAGAGAGGCAAGGAGAGAGAGAAACATCGATGGGAGAGAGTAAACATGGATTGGCTGCCTCCTGCATGCCCCCTACTGGGGATCAGGCCTGCAACCCCGGCATGTGTCCTGACCAAGAATTGAACAAATGATCTCTTGATTCATGGGTCAGTGCTCAACCACTGCACCACATCGGCTGATCTGCTTTTGTTGATTTTAGAGAGAGAGAAAGGAAGAGAGAAAGAGAGAGGAATATCGATGTTGGAAAGAAACATTGACTGGCTGCCTCCCTTATACACCTAACTGGGAATTGAACCTTTTGGTGTACAGGACAATGCTCCAACCAATTAAGCCACCTGGCCAAGGCCACCATTGGTATCTTGATGAGAATTGTGCTGAATTTATAGTTTGCTTTGGGTAGTATGGACATTTTAATGATATTAATTCTTCCATTCCATGAACAGGGTATATGTTTACACTTATGTGTATCTTCTTCAATTTCTTTCTCCAGTGTCTTTTAATTTCTGAGTAAGTAGTACTGGTATTTTACCTCCTTGGTTAAATTTATTCCTAGGTATTTTATTTTACTTTTTTATGCACTTGTAGATGGGATTGTTTTCTTATTTTCCCTTTCTGATAGTTCATTATTAGTGTAAAAATATGCAACTGATTTCTGGATATGTATTTTGTATTTGGCTGCATTAGTGAATTTATTTATCAGTTTGAATATTTTATTTTTTTTTTGGTGAAATCTTTAGGGTTCTCTATATACAGACAGTATCATGTCATCTGCAAATAATGGTAGTTTTACTTCTTCCTTTCTAATCTGGATGTTTTTTATTTCTTCTTCTTGACTGATATCTGTGGCTAGGTATTCCAGTACTATGTTGAATAAGAATGGAGAAAGTAGACATCTTTGTCTTGTTCCTGATCTTAAGGGAAATGCTTGTGGGATAATTGTTAAATAAAGTATTCTCTTTTCATAAGTGGATAATTTAAGATAAATATATCACTGAGTATTAAATAAAATTAAATTGAATCAGCAACATAATATATTAAGTAAAACACAATATAACATATTATATATAATATGATATATATACTTATACAAGAAAAATAATATAAGATATTTCTTTTTTCATATATTTGTTATTGTGATTCCATAGTTATAAGATTCCACAGGGAATAAAAATTCATCATAAAGTGAAAATTGTTAATTTATCCCCTTTTGATATAAAAATATGAATTAAATTACTTGATTATTTTACTTCAGAACTCTTTTTTTTTTTTAATCTTTATTGATTTCAGAGAGAGGACAGGAGAGAGAGAGATAGAAACATCAATGATGAGAGAGTCATTGATTGGCTGCGTCCTGCACACCCCCAACTGGGATCAAGGCCGCAACCAAGACATGTGCCCTGACCGAGAATTGAACCACAATCTCCTAGATCATAGGTCGATGCTCCACCACTGAACCACTCTGGCCGAGCACTTCAAGACTTTGTTTTAATGAGCAGAAAAGCATTGCCCTAAACTATTTGAGCATATATATGTATTTTAGACTCTATCAAAAGAAGTTGAACAAAAATATCTATACATATTTATGTTATTTCATAGTCATGGTCTTTAAAAAAATAGAGGGACATTTAGCCATTATAGAGAGTTTTATCTTCAATCAACAATATTATCTTAAATCTGCTGCTTATTCTCTAGGTTAATACTCATTTTTCTATTGGAAAAGAAAAATTTCAAGATAGGTGGGTGGAGACATATGTATTTATTTAATTATGGAAATTTTATGATCATGTAGTTCTATGAATAAAGGTTATAAAGAATCTTATCTTTTATAAATCAATGATGCTAGCAGTAGAGGTATCATACTAGTCTTGTATATAGTATATATATATTGTTCACACCAGGCATAAGACTTCATTCAAAAGGGAACAAATAATTCTAAGGAACAAAAACTGACAAACCTTGAAAAATGTTAACAAAATATAATCTTTAAAAGAAAAGGAAGAGAAATACAAGAAATTTAAGAATGTACTGTGTTGGAATACCAGGTATTCTTGCCTTATCTTGGTTTAGAAAAATGCTTCCATTATTTGACCAATAGGCTACTTTGTAGAATCTTGATTTATTATTTTTCATGTTAAACCTCTGTATACAATTTAATAGGATTATTGTAAGAGAAGGGAAAATTGCATTTTATTAGCTGGTATATTTTCTTCTTTGACCTGTGAATGTTATAAATCCCTAGATTTTCTAGTATCAAAAGAATTGTATTACCTGAAAGAAGGCAGGACCTTTGTTCCTAATACAAAGGTAGCTGAAAAATTCTATCCCAGGAGTGTAATGTTGTCATAATTATGAAACAAAATAATAATAGTTGGATTTCTGTTGTAAATTAAATTGAATCCAGATAAAATCATTTGGCAAATTTTAGAGCAAAAAGAAAACTATTTAATTAATTTATATATTTTACTTCTAAATATATGTTTACATAATGTGCTAGCTCTGATCTCTTCAAGTACTCTGAAAATGTTGGTAGCATTTATTAAACTTCTAAATATTATCTTATTAAACATTCTAATATTTCTAATTTATCACGTCCTCATTATGATCTTTTTTCCCATTTATCAAGATTATTAATATGTTCAAATGGAAAAATTCAAGTTCCAAATATAATAAGTGAAGTGCCTAGATGAAGTAGGATAAAAGATAAAGGGAAACTTATGACTTCCAGACCACAATCCAGAGAAGTGTGTAAATTCAGGAGTATCTCTGTGAAGCACAGTGGCCACAAACTGAAATGTGATGTGTCTTGAGTACAAAAGTCATAACATTTGATAAAAGCATGTTTCAGATAAACTCTAACTTGAACTACTCATGCTTGCATTTATCAAAATCTCCCACATTTCCCTCTCTTTATTGTTTTAACCCTATCCCAAATAGATCTATACCATTATTCAAAGATGAATAATAACCAAAGGAACTTAAATAAGACCTAGGCATAGATATTGGAACAAAAACGTGTGGGTGAGGTGTGGGAAAAACTGCAGCAAATAAAAAGATTATGATATACATTCAATAATTTATTTTAAATTATTTTTACTAAAGCTAAATGTATGCATGAATAATGATTGCAAACACCCATGCAAATATTATAAAACCTGGCAAGTTTAAAAGACTAAGTATAAATGGAAAATGACTGGAAAGTTGGAGATCAAAGAAGATGGACATAGACATGCATTCAATTTGTTTCACTTCATACCAGAAGACAATAGATATTTGCCCCGAACTGAAAAGTGTACTTTCAAGTCAATCTGCTATTATTTCTCTTATGTTTTTACAGTTAGAGACATATTTTAGAAACTAATATATCTTCCTGCAAGGAAAACATTGTCTAATAACAGCAATTTATTAAGCTTAACTTCAATTGCTTTTTCTTCTTTTAAATATCATTAAACAAAAATTATTTTACCTATTTATATTTGTCTTTGTATATGCATAGATGGGCATCCAGAACTATGGTCAGCAAATGTTAATATTTGCTTTGAAGTAATGGAGTTTAGGGATGATACATTAACTTATTTTCTTGGTGCCTGTATTTTATATAATTATATAATACAATATTTTAGATTATCTCAATGTGGTAAAAGGTCTAGTTTTAAACAGATTTTTTGTTGAGTGAATCTACTCATAAACTCTCAGAATCATATGAAACATTCTTGACTGAAGTACAATTAACTCTAGTGCCTAATCTAAAATTTCTGTGAAATACCATCTGCCTATCATTGCAACTAAAGGTCCTCTAAGCCTTGGATTTGCTGCTTCAGATATGATACGGACCCTTGACAACAGCTGAGTGTCCTCAGAATTTTTTCTAAATACATTGTGGTATAATTACAATTAACAACCAACTCACTGAATTACTATTGCTGAAAGGAAACGAACTTGATTTATCTTAAGTTTCTAAAGTAATTCTGTGTAAAATCTAAATCAGTACAAAAATATTCATTTTGCAGTTTGTGTTATAATGAAGATGAGTAAAGATTTACTACAAACAGACTGTAAGGCAGGAGTCTGGCAAAGAAGATGCCAAATGTTCATAAGTCATCCTTCAAGCCTTCCTAGATGTCTGCCAATCAGTAATCAGAAACTGGCAATTAATTTAAAGGGAAGTGATGTGTGACCAAATTTCAGGGAAATCTGTAAATGAGTCTTAACCTCTTCTCTGAGCCTCCCTCATTTGCAGTTTTGAACTTATCTAATGCTTGATAAAATACTTTAAAATACCAAAGATATATATATACATATATATAATATACATATATATACATACACATATATATGTGTGAATATATATATATAGTGGATATATATACACACGTACATATATATGTGTGTGTGTGTGTATATATATGTAGTGGTAAAATAGCTTGTCTCATTTATTTCTCATAGTTGAGAAGGTATACATATGTTTTAAGGGATATAACAAATATAATTAAGTAATGGATTGGGTTATAGGATATATGGTAGGAATTTACATAGTCTGCTTGGACATAGGAACTTCACAGTTGCTTAAGATTGGTTGAGAAAGAGTATACCAGCTGAGTCACACTATTGGTACTACTGGGAAACCTGGAAACCACAGAACCAAAAGGCAGTGGAATATGCTGGTTTCAGCACTTCACTGCTATTAAGTATGGAAACCTGTCAATGTTAATTTGAAAAGTTACATGCTGTCAAGCAATCTCCTTTTATCACATATATGAGCCACGTCTCACCAATACACATTAACAACAACAACAAAAAATGAGGCAGTTTCAAATTTGGATTAAAAAATAATTCATTTTTAAGTCCCTAAATCAAGCCAGTGAGTCAATATCTTTGTGTGAACAGCTGCTTTAATTAAAGGAGGATCTTCAGCTACCAGTTTTTGTTAGATGTAGTCAGTAAAGCAAAAACAAGACACAGATATCTATATATATTAAAACTATTATTAGTCAATGGAACAAAACATACATGTCAGAAATTTATTCTAAACTTAAACATTATTGTAATATTGGTTATATTTGATTATATATAAAATCTTAAGTTATATCCAGGAATATTAAAATCATACAGAACATAACTTTATGAACCAGAAAATAGAACCCCCAACACCACATTTTTACTAACGACAGTTTTCCTTATTCACAGGAAGCTTTTATTTATAAAATGAACAAATTTGCCCTGGCCAGTGTGAATCAGTGGTTGTTAGAGTGTCTGCCCGTGGACCAAAGGGTCTCGAGTTTGATTCCCAGTCAAGGGCATGTACCTGGGGTACAGGTTCGATCCCCAGCCTGGTCGGGGCTCATGTGGGGGACAACCAATAGATATGTCTCTCTCACATCAATGTTTCTCTCTCTCCCCCTCCTCCTTCACTTCCACTCTCTCTAAAAATCAGTGGAAAAAAATACCCTCAGGTGAGGATTAACAAAAATATAAATAAATGAATAATGAATAAATTTGTAACATCTGCCCATTAAGTGCTTCTATTCAGCTTAATCAGAGAAACAAATGAACATTTGAATTTTAAAAACAAATGCAAAAGATATGGATCCATTTAAATGAATCCAATCAACTAAGCATTCAAATTGTATGAGATTTTCACTGTTCTTTAAAAATGAACTCATCCAGACTTTTCCTTATTTTCAACATTTCAGGGCAAAGCAGCTCAAAATAATTTTGCTTCATGTCCCTCTTTACACCTATAATGTCCTTTGCATATAGGTTCGGGCATTCAGAATGTTTGTTGAATAAGTTAATGCTATTTGTACAATACCTATTATTGGCAAACTCAATAAATATTACACACAAAAGACTTTGTTCTGTTTATATTCAAGATAAATCAAAGTAGTCAGGCAGTGACATTACAACTCTGATAGCATAGTCCAATATTTTCATTAGATAACACACATGCTCTAATAAAAGAATTAAGGACAGACTTCCACTGTTTAAATTTTAAGGATTGAATAAGACTCTCAACATTTTAATGATTTTTATCATTTTGGTTATATATATTTAAATCTGTTGAACATTGGCTGAAGTCTTTAAAGAAAACAATATTTAGAAAATTGATTTGCTTTATTTTTTTTTTAAGTTGATTATCTTAAATGTTGAATTTGCTACATGTATAAATGCAACCATACAAAAAATAAATTATAATTATCAATAAATACAGTTCTAAAACATATTTAGAAAAGTTTAATTTCTCTGAAACTAATATTAGAAATTGCAAGACAAAAAATCTAACTCATAATTTATAATGTACATAATGATAATATGGCTTGTGTAAAGATTAAAAATGTCTAACCATTTTATATTTTATCTATCCAGGAAAGTTGTATATTATTCAAATAATTATCTACCTGATGTAAAAGCCTAACTGTGTCACAATTTATGTATGACAGAAGAAATTACAATAAGAAGAAAAATGAAAATATTTTCAATTTCGAAGCTATATTGAATTACTTGCTGTAATACATTCATAGATAGCATTTTTTCTTGTAATTAATTAACATTTGATTGACTTTCCTAATATTACACTTCTGTTAACATATAAAACTTGCATAAATTATGAGCCTTTTCCCCCTCAGGCATGAATGTAATTATTTCTTATCTTTCAACACAGCCAAGCCCTGTAAATACAATTACAAATTTTTATATTTACTCAAGCATAAAAACTCATAAAATTAATATTGTATTTATCCTCTTGCCTTTGTCAGTTATTAAAATGCATCAAGGATTTATTGAATTCATCCTTTATGATTACAATTTATAGTTAAAAATAATTTTTACCTTGGTTTTTAAATTTAACGAAGGCACTTACATGTATTCAGACTTCAGACAGTTGTTAGAAGTTTGTGTTTCTGACATTCATAAACACTGAATTTCGATTAGAAATCTTGAAGACTTGAAAACTGGGAGTATTGCCCGGCCGGGCGTGGCTCAGCGGTTGAGCGTCGACCTAGGATCCAGGCAGGGCACATGCCCGGGTTGCGGGTTCGATCAATGACTCTCTCATCATTGATGTTTCTCTCTCTCTCCCTCTCCATTTTTCTCTCTGAAATCAATAAAGATATATTTAAAAAAAAAAAAGAAAAGAAAATTGGAAGTACTTAAGTTAATTTGGTGGACCATGTTTAATCAATGCACCAAAGCATTCCACTTTGAGATATACATACTAGAACAATACTTCAAAAATATTCTATGGATTGTCGGGTATCTTTACTCCCTGATATCTCAATATAAAGTATATTAAGTAATAATAAAATTCATAATGAGAAGCCTTTCTGTTGGGGACAGAGATGTTGATCATACTCTGCCCACAGTATGAAAGGAGAGAGAGCATCTAATAGAAATAGGACCATAGTTGTTTAATGATTATTCACCTTACTAACTGCAGATAAGAAGTTTTCCTACAGACCTTGGTAAACTGGAGAGTGTGCTTGCACGAAGAAAAACAGAGCTGTAAAAAGTAGAGACACCTTGGGGGCCTGAATGGGTCCACTGCTCAGAAAAAAAAAAAAATTCATTTCAAGAACCATCAAAGAACAAGATGCACTTTGATTTGATTGATTGCTGTGCCTGGAGCCTGACCTCACTTCCTAGAGTTTACCTCAGGAATGCTGACCATTCTCAGGTCACAGGAACTGGCAGAACTGGGTCTTAACACCATTGAAAATTAACCACCTTGTTATCAGACTTCAAATTCCTGGAAGGAGACACAAGGACCACAGATCATGCACCCCCCCCCCCTTCTCCCTTGCATGCAGCCCTATATAACCAGCCAGGTAATAAGGGAAGGGCAGAGCAGATTTCATGTGGACAAATCCCATTGCTCTCCCATTCTGCTGGCAATAATGGAATAAATGCTCAGATGATTCAACCTTGTCTCTGCTTAATTGGCTGAAGTAGTGACAGGCAGCCCAGACCCATTGTGTTTGGTTTCATTTACATTGCAAGAGGTATGACCAACAATTTTTAACATTTTTTAAAACTTGTGTTCAATAAATGAGTGTTATTCTAATAGCAATAAGAATCTTATGTTAATGGATCCTAAAACTTATGATTTTTTTTTTTTTTTTAATCCTCACCCAAGGACATTTTTTCCATTGCTTTTCAGAGAGTGGAAGAGAGAGAGAGAAAAATCAATATGAAAGAGACACATCCATTGGTTGCATCCAGCAGGTTCCCCAGACCGAGGTCAGGGATCAAGCCTGCAACATAGGCACTTGCCCTTGGCTGGAATCGAACCTGGGACCCTTCAGTGCGTGGGCTGGCACTCTAACCACTGAGACAAAGCGGCTAGGGCAAAACTTATGAAATTTTTATGAAAACTGAAGGGTGATCTCTTTTATTCTGAGAAACAATAGTGAATGGATTTTTCAGGAAAACTAAGTTTCAAAGCACTTTACAAATAATATTCATTTAGTCTTCATAACAAGATTATCTCCACACTGAGGCACAGAGAGATTATATAAATTGTTTATAGTCATACAGAAGCGGGAAAGTGGGGTTTCAAAAGGGGGCAGTCTGGTTTCTAGAGTCATTTTGTCAAATACTTTCTCTGCATCTACACAAATTATCGTGTGGATTTTCTCCTTTATTCTCTTACTATGGTGAATTACATGGTAGGCTTTCAAATTTTAAATCAACTTTGCATTCTTGAGATAAATCCTATTTCATCATAATATATTATTTTTATCTACTTTTGGATTTGAGTTGCTAGTATTTTGTTAAGAATTTATATATATCTTCATGAGAAATATCAGTATAACTTTTTTTCTGTTTTTTTATTATATTTTGTTTAGAGTTGAGTTATGTTATTACAGATATATTAGAGTTAGGCCTCATTAATTAAGTTGTACAATAGTTCCTCCTCTTTTTTTGAAAAAGAAATGTATGATATTGGCATTATTTCCTCCTTGACTGTTTGATAGAATTCACCAATAAAATCATTTGGGACTGTAGTTTTCTCCATGGAAATGTTTGTTTGTTTTTGTAGGTTTTTAAGGAATATATCTTTATTAATTTCAGAGAGAAGAGTGGGGAGAGAGATAGAAACATCAATGATGAGAGAGTCATTGATTGGCTGCCTCCTGCCCGCCCCTGACTGGGGATTGAGCCTGCAATCCAGGCATGTGCCCTGACCAGGAATCAAACCTTGATCTTCTAGATCATAAGTCGATGCTCAACTGCTGAGCCACACCAGCTAGGCTCTATAGAGATGCTTTTGATAATGAATTTAACTTCATTAATAGATAAATGCCTAATCAGATTTCTTATTCTTGTGTTGATTTTTAATCTTGCATTTTTAAAAGAATTTGTCCATTTCACCTCAGTTTCTAAATAGTTGGCATAAAAGTGTTCATAATAGTACTGTAATTCTCTTAATGTGTAGGATATGTAGTTAAAACCTCTTTTTCATTTCTAATATTAGTGAGTTGTATATTGTCTCTTTTTCACCTCAATCAATCTAGCTAGAGGTTTGTCAACATTATTACTATTTATAAAAAATAATGCTTTGGGCATTGTTAATTTTCTCCATGTGTGTCTATCCTTTTTATTCTTCCCCCTCTATTTATAATTTTCTTCATTTTACTTACTTTGGTTTCACTGCACTACTGTTTCTAGTGTCTTGAACAAAAAAACCTTAGGTCATTGATTTTGTAACTTTCTTTTTAATGTAATCATTTAAAGCTATAAATTTCCCCCTAAGCAATGCTTTAGTAACAACTTACATTATTTTGAAATAGTACATATTCTTGTTATCCAGTTCAAAATATTTTCTAATTTTCTTGTGATTAGTTTCTTTACCCATGAATTATTTAGATGTATTTAATGTTTTCCTGGATAATTTGTTAATCATTGCTAAATAGGTTCCTTTGTGGCCACAGAGTATATTGTGTACATATATTGTACTCTTTTTCCTTTTATTCTACATTAGAAAGGTCAGTGTTTGCCAGAGGGTATTTAATTTTGAATGTAGTAAACTCTCACATATGGATATTTGATATTGCAGGAGTGAAAAAAGGCCCCAATTAAATGTTGGCTGAATATAACCAACTATATTTTGCTCCCTGATAAGTGGGCTGCCATGAAGTATAATGAGTGTAGTTTCATAATTTCGTTTTATGTCTTGAGTGATGGTTAGGCCTAGAGAACAAGATTGAATTGTTGCTGACTTTAATATTCTCCAAAATATTCAATACTCAGGAGGAATTGCCTGCATTTGTTTGTCAGGGATGGCTCAAAGCCAACAACACTTCTAAGCTACTAATGTTAGAGAATATTCTCCTTTTTAAGAATAAAAGGGGAACGTGCTGTGACCACCGGGACTTATTAAACATATAGACATCTTCCATTGTAAAGAAAAATGGTTTTTACATACAGAAATAGTTATTTGGAGATCTTGCCATAAGGAGGAGGGAACACCTTTCCATATTACTAGTTAGCCTTCCCAGTATCACTAATAAGAAACATTGCTTGTTTTTACATTAATGAATTCCTGCTGCTAAATACCCTGGAGCACCACTACAGAGGCTCTCCTGTGCTCACATGGGAAACAATCTCACAAATCAACCTCAACACTGCTCAGCAGATCCTCCTCATGCCCCAGAGGTCTCGGTCCTCAGGGTCCCTGGCAAGAATATTGTACACAACACCACAGTCACACTTGAAGTAAGACAGTCCCAAGCTTACTCTCTAAATATTCTGAAATTTTTTCAGCCTCATCATTCCCTGATGCAGTGACACATAGGAGGACTTTTGTTCTAGATTAAAAAAAGGAATATGTCTGAATAAAAAGAGTATGACATGTATTATAAAAACAATCATTCTGCTATAAAGAATAGCTTGAACTCTTTAAGCTTTTTTCTGCACCTCTTTAAAGTGCTATAACACCTATCTCACAAATGTGTTATAAAAACCAAATAAAATAATATGCCTGAGAACGATTTGTAAACCACATTATAAATGTTTATCTTAACCTTTCAGTTGCAGTAAAGGGAGAGCAATCACTGAAGATATACATTAAATTGCATCTCAAATGTTTATTAATTAGAATTTTAGAAAACAAAGCTATTAAAAAGTAAATGTATTATTTTACTCAGGATTGATTTTTAAGTCACATAATATGCCATGTGAAATTGAATCAAACCATAGAAGAATAACCTAATAAAAAGAATTGCATACATTTCTAAGCAATCTCAATGCATAGTAAAACAATTTTTAAAAAAAATTTTTTAAAGTGAAAGGTATTTACATCAAGCTATGTATAATTTCAATTATATAAGGCTATTTTTTAAATATAAAATTAATATGTATAAATGTATGAAAAATGAATCAAATATTAAAAACTGGCATCTTTATTTTTAATGGATACATTTTATCATTAATATAAATTAATATTATTATTAGTTTTAAGAAAATTCGTATTTCATAACACATAATAATCTTAGGAAATAAAAGACATTTTAAACCAAGGCAATTTATTAAGTGATTATTTTTGCAAATACTTCATGTGATTTAAATTTAACCCATGACATTAGTAACAAATCATGCTAGTCCTCAACTTCCCCTAGTCCTTGACCACTGTTTATAAAATGATCAATGTCGAGCTGATTGTATTCAAGTTCAGTAGATAAGAAATGATGGATATAAAAATGTTTTCTTTTTGACAGACTCATTAGTTTAAAGTGCTAGAGCTATTGTGAGGAATAGGTTACCGTTTGCTTTTCTAGTTTAAGTACAGCTTGAGCAATGGAGATACCAGAAAGAGGGTTTGCATTGTTTGGTAACATGCATAACACTTAAACCACATAAAGTTGCTGAACAGTTCAACTTTCACCTAGAATGTTCCTTACCTACCTAGTACTTAAAAATAATCCTCAAAATTCTGTCCTTTTCATTTTTTTAATTGATTGATGAAGTTATTTGAGCTACTTCTCTTTTATGACTATACATCACAGCCAGTGGATCTGTTACCCTGTGTTGCATTTTGCAAGACCATGACTACCTGGAGTTATTTACTCTACACAATGAGCTTCTTAAAGAAAGGTACAGCTTTTAATTTTTGTATCTGTGATATATCATATCAATCTGATGATCATTCCTTGGGATTTCATAACAGTTACCGTCTCCTTGGGAAACTCACTCTCAGCAAAAATAATTATATCCTTAAAGGAAAAAAATAATAGCATATATATATATATATATATATATATATATATATATATATATAATCAATAGTTAATACCTAAAACAGTATCCTAAATAAAACATTTTTCTTAGAGACTACTTTCAATAAAAATAATATATTTATAAAGAATTTGGAATTAGTCAGATGTGTCTTTATTATGAAAGATTTCATTTTTCTAGTATAGTCAAACTTTGATTCTCAAACATCTCCCATCTCAATTTGGTTCTCAACCAAGTTGTCGAACTTTGGTTTTCAACCCAACAACTCTTTTCATGCTGATACCTGTATGATCAGTCATGTGTCTCTCAAGCAACAAACACAGGAGAGAATCCATGAGTATGAGTCAGTTTATTGCTAAACCTCATGTTGTTAACATCACAGGAAATTGTGCTGTGAATATTTTCATGGTTTTTTTTTTTTTTTTTTGCTTGTTGCTGCTTATTATTATTAAATACATACAGTAAGTCACCATGGGTCTCAAGAAGGTTAGGGACAACAAAGTGAAAAGGAAAGTTGTGAAAATAGTGATAGAACTTAAAAAAATAGAAATAATTGCAGAGAATGATAGAGGTGTTCACATGTCTATCTGGATACTGAGTATGGCATGGCGAAATCAATGATTAGTGCAATTTAAAAACAAAGAGGCCATCAAGAGTGCTGATGTTGCTAAAGATGTGAAAGTGCTCGTGAAACAAGGATCACAGGCAATTGCAAAATGTTGAAATAGGGAATTACTTGGGTGTCTGAAATAGATTAATTCAATTTACATTATTTCTAATGGGGGGGGGATGTATGATTTGGTTTTTCAAAAAATCGCTTCTCAAACAGCCTTCCGGAACAAATTAAGTTTAAGAACTGAGGCTCCACTGTATTTCAAGTACAGAAGTATTACAGGAAACTTTCATTAATACTTTAACCCATTCCTGACTTAGTGAAGCAGCCATATTGCCTCTTAGCACTTAAGATATATTCCCTTAGAACTGATGGATCCAGAGCTAACTTTGTTGGAAGGAGGTGACTTTGGGCTGTTTTGTTCAGTCATTATCCATTCTTTAACTTTCCAGAGGAGTGGTTTTATTTTACTCTAGAATACCTTGCTCATTGTGGAGTAACATGAGCACCTGCTGTTCTACAAAAACAAAGAACTCTTAGACTGTGTTGTATCAGTATCTCACTTAGCTGATTAAATGAAAATATGAATTTGGAACTTTATCCACTGAATGAGAAAATTTTCCAGTATATCACCATTTCTCAAAAATAAATATTTTTTAATTTTTTAAATTGATTTCAGAAAGAGGAATGGAGAGGGAGAGAGAGATAGAAACATCAGTGATGAGAGTCATTGATCAGCTGCCTCCAGCACGCCCCCTACTGGGGATCCAGCCAGCAACCCTGATATATGCCCTGATGGGAAATCAAAATGCAACCTCCTGGCTCATAGATTGATGCTCAAGCACTGAGCTATGCCAGCCAGGCAGGAATAAAATTTTTAAATAGATTTATTTTTGCCTAATTTGTGGCTTTTTTAATTCCAAAAAACAAAAACAAAACTTGAAAGCAAGCACAATTAATATTAATCAAGTAAACCACAAACTAAATCAGGTAAATGAGTGCAGTGTTATTTACTTAATAACACTGGTAATATACATTCAGATTAATGTTTATAATAGTTAATTTGGAACACTAGAAACATCTTAATGATTAGTATTGTGAAAATTAAAGTAGTCTAACAAAATTTCCATTCTTCAGCAAATTATTTTGATACTGTGGATTGTGAAGTATTGCCTACAGGAGTCCTAAAGTAAAAAACAGTGGAAGGAAGTTCTACCAATATACTGAAAAACTATAATTGTCATTCCTATAGTATTGTGTAGCAGTTTAGCATAACCGTATCTTATAATTTTATTTTCATAAGCTTTATTGGATAACTTGTTAGAATTTATTTATGTTACCTTAGGGATTATTTTTATGTAAAATCTTTGGAAGTTTTTATTTTAATAAATATTAAATATAAACTCCTGGCTACAATAACTCATTACTTTACTTTTATGCTTTACTTTTTAAAGATTGGAACAATATGATGAACTTGCTTCAATATTGTCCTAAGAAAATAATCCTACTAATTGGTAAGGATTCAAGAAATCATGAAGAAAATTAACATCAATAATCCTACTAATTGGTAAGGATTCAAGAAATCATGAAGAAAATTAACAACATGTTCTTCCCAATATAACTTTTCTCCCTATAGCATTTATTGACTTCTAGTGGTATGCAAATAGACAGTTATTATCTTAGGCAGTAGCTTATTTCATGATTGAAGAGATTTATCAGTTATTGTTGAATAACAGACTATCCCAAAACTTAGAGGTTAACAACAGTAAGCATTTAATTAGTTCAGAAGTCTTCCGGGGCACCTGAGGGCTAGAATGCCTCATGCATCTTTCAACAGCTGCAGATATGAATCACTTTGCTGATTTGGGATGAACACTTTCCATTCTCTAGAGCCTCTGATAGGATGAATTGGTTAACTCAGCTCTGCTCCACATAGCCTTTCATCCTCCAGTGGGCTAACTTGGGCTTGTGACATGGCAGTCTCAGGGGTTGAAAGTGTTGAAGACCCCTTGAGGATTAGACTGATAACTGACACATTGTCATTTCTGCCATATTCTATCAGGGAAAGCAAGTTGTCAAGTCAGTTCACATTCAAGGGATGGAGAAAAAGACTGCACCTCTTGGTGAAAGGACTTGGAAAGTCACATTATAAAGGTTATAAGTAAAAGAAGGGAAATAATTGAATAGTTTGCAATCGATCTATCACATATGTTTTGTTTATAAACTTTCTAATATTGAGCTGAGCCTTTATCACAGTGGCATTTGGAGGAACACAGACATGTGTTTCTTTTCCCCATGAATTTTAGGATTAGACTCATGTCTTCATAGGATGGATTCCCTACACCATTCCCCTCATGAACTATATCATCATCTTGGTTACCTTACTCTTGAAGCTTTATCTTTTATCAAGATAGATAAAAGACTTAAATGTAAGTAGTAAACCATAAAAATCCTAGAAGAAACCATGGGCAACAAAATCTCAGACATTTCTCATAGCAATGTTTGCCCATACATCTCCTAGGGTGAGAGAAACAAAGGGGAAAATAAACAAATGGAGCTACATCAAACTAAGAAACTTCTGCATAGCCAAAGAAACTATAAACAAAATGAAGAGGGAGCCCACTGCATGGGAGAATATATTTGCCAGTGATACATCTGAAAGGGGTTAATATCCAAAATATACAAGGAACTCATACAAATTAACAAAAGGAAGACAAACAATCCAATTTAAAAATGACAAAGGATCTAAATAGACACTTCTCCAAAGAGGACATATAGATAGTCAAGAGGCATGAAAAAATGCTCAAAGTCACTAATTATCAGAGAGATGGAAATTAAAACCACAATGAGGTATCATCTCACACTTGTCAGAATGGCTACCATCAACAAATGACAAGTGCTGGCCAGGATGTGGAGAAAAGGGAACCCTACTACACTGCTGGTGGGAATGCAGACTGGTTCAGTCATTATGGAATGCAGTACAAAGTGTCTTCAAAAAATTAAATACGAACAGCCATTTGACCCAGTGATCCCACTTCTAGGAATATATCCTAAGAATCCTGAAACACCAATCAGAAAGAATATATGCACCCCTATGTTCATAGCAGCACAGTTTACAACAGCAGAGAACTGGAAACAGCCCAAGTACCCATCAGTAGATGAGTGGACAAAAAGCTGTGGTACATTTACACCATGGAATATTATGCAGCTATAAAGAAGAAAGATCTATGACCCTTTGAAACAGCATGGATAGGCCTGGAGAGCATTATGCTAAGTGAAATAAGCCAGTCAGAGAAGGATAAGTATCACATGATATCACTCATATGTGGAATCTAATGAACAAAATAAACTAATGAACAAAATAGATCCAGAGACATAGAAGCATGGAACAGACTGATGAATCTCAGAGGGAAGGCAGGGGTGGGGTAGGTGAGTAGGAAGAGATTAACCAAAAAAATTATATACATATATACATAACTCATGGACACAGATAATAGTGTGGTGAAGGCCTGGGGTGGGGCAGGGTAGAAGGGGTCAATAGAGATATAAAGGGGAAATCTGTAATACTTGCAACAATAAAGGTAATTTAAAAATATATATATATATTCCTATTCAAATTTGACTTCCAGAACTAAAACCACAACTGCTGAAAAAATTTAACAATGAAGGGCCCATAATATGAATAGTCCATTTTTAGTAAAAGGTTTTTATTATTTATTTATTTATTTAAAAATATGTTTTTATTTATTTTTTAGAGAGAAGGGAAGAGAGGGGAAGAGAGAAAGAAACATAGATGAGAGAGAAACATCAATCATCTACCTTCTGCACACCTCAAGCCCACAACTCAGGCATATGATCTGACCAGGGAATCAAACCAGCAACCCTGTGGTGCACAAGACGACTACTCAACCAACTGAGCCACACCAACCAGAGATTTTATTAATCAAAAGATTATTTAACATTTTTTCTTCCAAAATGTCATACCAATATTAAAAGTTTATCCTTTGAGTTCCCTTCATGTGGTAAGAAATTAGAAATAACTCAAACACCAAAGTTCCCATTTTTTCACTTTAAATTAGATTCAGCTGTCAGTCAGTCTCCGTACATTGTCAGGTAATCTTTAGAGCTAGAGTATTTTATGTGTTGCATTTCTGAGAATGTCTGATGCATTCACATGAAAGATAATTTAGTTGGGTAAAATAATTAGGAGAAAATTATTTTGATGTTCCATTATATTCTGGTAGTTAAGCTTTAAAAAGATAATGACCCAGGTCAGTGGTTAGAGCATCAGTCCATGCACTAAAGGGTTGCGGGTGTGATTCCTGGCCAAGGGCATGTACTTGGGTTGTAGGACCTGGGTTCCAGGTTTGATCCCCAGCCCCAGTTGGGGCACATGCAAGAGGAAACCAATCGATGTGTCTCTCTCGGATCCATATTTTGCTCTCTCCCCTCTCTTTCCCCCTCCCTCCATTCCACCCTCTCTAAAAATCAATGGAAAACTGTCCTCAGGTGAGGATTACAAAAAACTAAAACTAAAACAAAAAAGAAAAAGAAAAAAAAGAATGTCTGAGGTGAATCTTTTTTCCCTCAGTAATTTTTTTTCACCCTGAAACCAATAGGTGTTATTTGCCACCCTTATAATCCAAATCATTTTGACATAGCTAATCTATAGCTTTCTTTTTATCAATTTTTGCCTAAAGCAAGGCAAACTTTTCAGTCTGGACAGTCAGATCTTTTTCAGTTAATGACTATTATCTTCAATGTTGGGCATTATCATTTCCTCTGTTCAGTTTTATTATACTTTTCATGTAAACAGTTCTTTTATAAAAGAAGATCAAGAAACTTTTGCCTCTGTATTGACCATATTTTTGTCATTGTTTCGTGTCTTTGACCTTTTCTACTGCATCTAAGAGTGTTCCTCAAGTCTGATCTCTGCAACTCTGCTATTACAGAGTGACAATTCTCTCCTTGGGGTCATCATTGTGGGTTTTCACTTTGCTGCTACATTTTTAGTTGTTGGTTTTTAAAAAATAATTCCTTGGGTCATCCATTTCTCAACTTAATCTCATGGTATTTTTTATTTCTGCATTTTCTCTCCTCATGACTTTCTTCTCTTACTAATTGACAAAATGCCTTGTTGTACACAGTGGATAATAACAATATATCCTCTAAATTTTCCTGTAAGTTTCTTCATTAAAAACATTTTAAAGGTGCATATTTTTATTCATAAACACTAGCTATATGTAAGTTGTGTGTGTACACACACACACACGCACACACCTACCCTCCCGTTCCTCTCCTTTTTGCTGTTCTTCCCCTCTTAACTCATTCTCAGGTGAGTTAGATCTATTTACATTATGTGTTTAACCATGAGCAGAGTGTATCGTAGTCTTTATTTTATTTAGTTGTCCAGTTTGGTGCTGACCAACTTTTGGTCCAATACTTAATTTTTAGTATTCATTTGGCTTCTTCTGCTGAATTTATCAGTAACTTATCCTATCCCACTGCCTTGCTCTCTGATATTTTGGACTGAGTATGTGAAAACATACAATGTCCAGATTGCTTTGTTCCCAGGGCTCTATATGTTCCACTACACTGGCTTGCTTGAGAGAATTTAAATGCTCACAAAGAAGCCCAATACTGCCAGCCCTCTCTACGTAATGCTCTGCTACAGTCTGAATGTCACAGAATCTGACAGGCTATAAAAAGGAGGCAAAACTTGAGGTGAAAGAAGGGAATACTCATGCCCAATGAAAATGCAGAAATAGCACAGTAACAGTATAGTGCTGTTCCATGTTCACTAGACATGGTTTTTACTGTTTCTACCAGATCAACTAGGGAGTAGTTTTTATATGGTGAATGCATAAGCATGTAGGGATCACACAGAAACCAAAACCAACTTGAAATCTCTGAAACTATAACTTAGCATCCTATTAAAATACAGAAATAAAAAGACGATGCTAGCCCTAGTTCCTGCTATGAATATGAATTCTTACTATGTGACAATTCACTCATTCATTTATAAATAATTTACTGAGAAACTGTTTTACAACAGTCAACACTTCTTGTACTAAGGTTATAACAATGATTAAAAAATACAGTGCCTTACTGCATTGAGTTTATAGTACAGATAGTCATTAACTAAGTAATCACACTAATGAATATTAAATTAGACAGTAAAATAAGTACTTTGAGTAAATATTTCATAAAGCACCAAGAGGGGATGTGTTAGTAGGTGGGGGCCAGAACATAGATTCCTAAGGAAATCTCTCTTTGGTCTAAAATTTGAAGGAAGGGGGGAGATTAATTAAGTGAATAGTATAAAAGAGAAATACAGAGGCAACTGAATGTGTAAAGGACCTGTCAGTTTAAGCACTGTTCTAAGTGCTTACTGGTATAGGATTTTTTTGAACCTCTTAAGTTTTCAATGTGGTAAAGTTGTCTTGTTTTTCTTTTCCATTATAAGAATTTAGTGAGAACTTGGGAGTAACTGTGTAATGGATTGCTAAATTAACATAAATTTTCAAATCAGATTTTTAATTTTAATATAATTTTACATAATATAACAATGTCTTAATCACAGTTGAATGTCAGTGTCAGATAAACACTGCAGATGCATCAATAATGGTATTATTTTGCTTTTCAAAGTAAGCAAAGGTTTAATAGTTTTCTCATTATAGGACAATTTTGATTCTGCTGCTAATTTTCTTTTGATAGTGGAAAAAAAAACTGATGTTAGGAAAAAATTAATTGCAAAAATAGCTTTAAGAAAGGCTTTTTCTTAGGCTTTCAGCTTAAACTAATATAGACCAGCCCAAATTAAAAAGATGTTTAAGTCAATCAAATCTAAATAAGTTTATATACTAAACCTAGAGAGCCAGTGTGTAAACAGATCCACAGAAAAACTGGGTCACAACGTTCACACTTAGTTTCACAAGTAATGTAGAATTTCAGTGATTAAAGTTCACATGCTGTACTAGGATTACCTTTACAGACACTGATGTATATGGAGAAGCCAGGATTTATAATGCCCCAAAAATGTAAATAAACTTTCATTGAACTTTTTATGTTTTGAGGTGAGAACTGGTGTATTTAAAACAAGGTGCCCAATGAAGGCAATAATATTTAGTGATGCGGAACCCAAAACATAATTACTCTCAGCTACAATGAAGCAATAGGTGTTGAAAAAGAGAACGAAGTTGCACAAAATAAGATTTTATGTACTTAGCACATGAATCTGCTCTTGGCCACAGCCTCCTTTTATATTAAATGACTTTAAGCACATTTGTGTTTGTGTGTGTGTCTGTGTTGGTCTGTGTGGTATTGGAGGGTGACAAGTCAGCTACTGTGATAGTGACTGTGACAACAAATAGTTTGGACATGCTTGTTTTCGATTCTCAGTTCTAACCCTCAACCATGCTGGGACTTGATGACCAAGTATAATCAGAGCTGTGGAATAGAGACAAAAAATTGAGTTCTGAAGTCCAAAAATCTAGTTTAATTTCACTTCATAATGTATTCCTAGTAGTGTGAGTTATGAAATATTACTTTCCTCTCTGAATCTCAGTATCTCCTGTGTAAATTGGAGATAAAATTAATGTCCGTTCAATCATTTTCATCAGAATTTTATGAGCATCACATGAGATAATGGCTGTGAAGGTGCTTTGTTAATGGCCATGTCTCATATAATTGTTTGTTTAATAGTTAAATAAGTATGGTTGCCTCAGTAATATTTGAAACAAAAATCAAATCATATCACTCTTCTTGTCAAAACCCTCTAATGGCCCCTCTTGTTTCCTGCTGACTTTGGCGCTGCCATGACGGCCTTCTTGCTGCTCCTGGCAGATGCCTTTGGGTTGCCTGTTCTCTCTGACTGTAGCACTGCTCTCCCAGATAACTATTTTGCTGACTGTCTTCCCACCTCAAACATTTCTTTAATTGGAGCTTATCCTGACCATGTTAATATTAATACATACCCCCAACCCCCCAAGAGTTCTCATCAACTTTATCCTACTTTATGCGATAGCATTTATTACCTTCTAACATACGATATAACTTATCTTTTATTATGGATATTTTAATATTTGTTTACCCCTACTAGAATGTGAGCTTTAGGATGGCAGGGACGTTTTTGCTTTGCTCACTGAAATATCCCAAAGACCTAGAACTGTGCCTAGTATGGAATAGCCATTCATTAGGTTCCCTGACCTCAAAAGTAATGTGCAGTGTCTTAAAAAGGTGTGCAGTGAGGGTTAATTAAAATTAAACCCTGCCTGGCTGGTGTTGCTCAGTGGTTGAGTGTCAACCCATGCACCAAAAGGTCGCCAATTCGATTCCCACTCAGCACACATGCCCAGGTTGTGGGTTTGATCCCCAGCAGGGGGCATGCAGGAGGCAGCTGGTAGATGCTGATGTTTCTCTCTCATCAATGTTTCTATCTATCCCTTTCTCTCTCTCTAAAATCAATAAAAATATATTTTTAAAAAAATAAACTCTCTCCATCTCTGCCTATGTCTACTTTGTGCCCTCTCTGGAATATTTGATATAAAACTCTATTCTGGCAAGTACTGATTATCTATACTTTAATAATAATATTTTATTTCTTCTATCATCTAATAGCTAGTAAGAAGTCTGCTTTAAGACTATTAATGTTTCCGTGTGTCTTCTTTTGAGTTGACTTGAATTTCTGGATCTAAGAGTCCATGTCTTTCCTTTAAAAAAATTTAATTAAAAAAAAATATTCTCTTTGAAAATACGTTTTTATTGATTTTAGCAAGAGAGGAAGGGAGAGGGACAGAGAGAAACATCGATGAGAAACATGAATCAGCTGCCTCCTGCATGCCCCCTACTGGGAATCGAGTTCAAAACCCAGGCATGAACGCTGACTGGGAATTGAACCCTGATCTCCTGGAGCAAGAGGCAAAGCTCAACCACTTAGCTACACTGGCCAGGCTAAAACAGTATTTTTATTATTATTTTTTTAAATTTATGTATAGTTGGTGCACAATATTATATTTTTTATATTAGTTTCAGGAGTACAATATAGTATTTTGATATTTTTATAGCTTACAATGTGATCACACACTAATTCTAGTGATCATCTGTCACTGTGTAAACTTATCACAATATTATTGACTATATTGAAGGAGATATAAAGAGTTTTCTCAGACAAGCAAAAACTAAGGGAGCTCACAACTACTAAACAGCCTTTAAAATAAATGACAAAAGATCTTCTTTATGCAGTAAAGGCCATAACCAGAAATAAGAAAATACAAGAAAGAAAAAAATCTCACTGGTATAGGCAACTATACTATAATCACAGTGAATCAACCACTTAAAAGCTAATATGAAGTTTAAAAAACAATAGTAGCAAAATTAACTACAATCAATAATAAGGGGGTACACAAAACAAAAAGATATAAAATGTGACGTCAAAAACATAAAGAGTGTAGAGGGGAGTAAAAACCTAATGTTTTTATAATGCCATTAAACTTAAATGCCTATCAGCTTAAAATAAACTGCTATAGGTAGAGATGGATATATATGAACTTCATGGTAACCAGAAACCAAAACATACAAAAAACACACACAAAAAAGTGAAAAGAAAGGAATCCAATCCAAACATTAAGAAAACCAACATATCAAAAGGAAAGAGACCAAGAGAAGAAAGGAACAAAAAACAACAAAAACAACCAAAAAACAATGAACAAAATGACAATAAACACATACCTATCGATAATTACTTTAAATGCAAATGGACTAAATGCTCCACGCAAAAGACAGAGTGGTAGAATGGATTTTTAAAAATGAGCCATCTACACGCTGATTACAAAAAACTTCCTTTAGATCAAAAGATATACACAGACAAAGTGAAGGGATAGATATTCCAAACAAAAATAAAGCTAGAGTAATAATACTCATATCAGACAAAAGAGAATTTAAAACAAAGAATGTAAAAAGAGACAGAACATCACATCATTTTAAAGGGGTCAATTCAAGAAGAGGATTTATCAGTTGTAAATGTCTATACACCCAACATGGAAGCACCCAAGTATATAAAGCAAACATTAATGGACATAGAGGCAGAAACTAACAGTAATGCCATAATAGCTGGGGACTTGAATACTCCACTTACCTCAATGGGTAGATTATCCAGATAGAAAATTAATAAGGAAACAATGGCTTTAAATGCCACATTATACCAGTTTGACTTAATAGACATTTATAGAGCATTTCATCTGAAAACTATAGGTTACACATTTTTCTCAAATGCACATGGAACATTTTCCAGGGTAAATCACATATTAGGCCACAAAACAAGCCTCAATAAATTCAAGAAGATTGAAATTATATCAAGCATATTTTTTTACCATAATGGTATAAAACTAGAAATTAACTACTGGAAGAAAACGGAAAAACACAATACATGGAGATTAAACCATATGCTTCTAAACAATCAATGGATCAAAAAGGAAATCAAAAACTACCTTGAGACAAATAAAAATAAAAGTACAACCATATCTTTCCTTACATTTGATGTTGTTATGTCTTTAAATATTGCTTCCCATACTATTTTCTACTTATAGAAATCCTATTAGATATATGATGGACTTTCACATTCTATCTTACATTCTTTTTTCACTTTTTCCATCTCGTTAAGTCTCTAAACCTCTGTGCAGTTACCCTTTTCATTCCCTTTTCCCTGAATGGCTTTACTCCCCTTGTTTAGCTAGTGAACTCATACTTAGAGAGGTAGCTAAAGAGTCTCTCCTGAATATTCTCTGAACCACCCAAGCCTTAGTTTAATGTCTTTAATACTCACCTGTGTGCTCCTGCACATTTTAATATTAGGTATTGTTTATAAGAAGCTTCTCAGATTTATACTTCCATTCATGAATTTCCACTTCAATTGCCTTTATTTTGCTGTTTAACGCATTGATCGTGGTTTTGTTTTATTTTGGTGACTATTTTAATTTTTAGAAGAAAATTTGATTGTGTTTCAAACATGTCTGTTATTTTTATCACGGTATCTTAATTTTTCAACTGGTATCTCTAATCAACTTAAAATATATCAATTTCATAGCTCTAAGGGGGTCTAATTCTGCTTTGTTGTAACTGCCCTGCACTAATTCTTGATTACTGATTTTTGTGTTGAATTGCGGGTTTATCGTCAATGAGACTCTATCTGTGGGAAGCCAGGTTCTGCCTGCTTGATTGCATGTCCTTCCCAGGTGCTTAATGTTTGCTTCTGTCAAATTTTGGAGTGTTTTACTAGCCTGGAATCAATTTTTGTATTATTTTCTCAGATTGGGGTTGCTCAGCAATGCGTATAATATAGATTTCTCCCCAAACCTGCAAGAAGTTATGTCTAGGGTTTGAATAATTTGAGATGATTAATTATATTTTACTTGAGATCTAGGAAAAAGAGACAAGTATCTTTTTTATCCTTCTGAGCCAGCAAACACAATTTTATTTAGTCCAAATTTTTACCAAGTTTGTAGCCTCTCAAAGATCCTGAATGACTAAGGAAGATCTTATTCTCATTCACATTACAAGGCCAAAGCTTCATTTCCTCCCTCTAGGCATTAAAATCTAGGCCTCAATGTTTTAGAAGCTAAGAACCCCACTCCAATTCAACCTCCCTCCAGTGGACGTGCAAAATCAGTTTAACACTCCTGTTTTCTTTTGTAGTTCAATTTCCATTTTGGATTGTAGAGACACTGCTTCCCTTCCTATGGGTTCATCTATTAATTTTAAATTGCATTTCCTAATACTTTATTTTTTCTGTAGTTATAAAGCTTTTGCCCCCAATTCGTAAGCTTCTGCCTTACCTGAACTTGAAGTTCAGAATGTTGGTTTCAGCAAGGAAGAGATTTCATACCACTATGCATATGCAAACTTTTATAGCAAAATCAATCTTCCTGGAGTTCCATTTGATGAAGGGGTGAAACAGCTAAATGAAAAATTTCAATTAAATGTGGAAGTGCTATGAGAATGTTTTGAGAGCAGAGGAGTGTTGTCAAAAGCACGGAGGGCAAAGACTTTCAGCAAAGTCTCTGTGGCGGAGTTAAATCTTCAGCCAAGAAAACAAAGAGAAATGAATACTTCAGACCAAGGTAAATGAAAATATTCAAAGATATACAAGTAATTATTTGTGGCTGAAACACAAAATCTGGAAGAGTAATTAAAGATAAAGCTGAAGAGGCTGGTTAAAACTGAGATCATAAAGGTAACTGCTATGCTGAAGAGTTTAAATTGCAAGATTTCAATCAGGGTAATGACACCAGCAGATGTGCATTGTATAAAGTATATGATGACTTTGTGAAATCCAATCAATGTGAAAGGTCGATTGAGAAGGAAGGAATTAAGAGGCCATTGCAGTAAAATAGGCCATACAACGCTGGAGGCCTGAACTAAAGCTTTAAGAATGTGAATGAGGGAGGATGGGCGTAATTAAGCAGTAATTAAGAGAGATGTAAGTAACTGCAGGACTTGCAATTAGATAAAGAAAGGAAACTGTGATCACTCTCAGGTTTCTAGTTTGAGCATCTGAATGTTTTTATTAATCACTAAGACAGAAACTGCAGTAGGCATATATTTGGTACAAAGAAAATAAATCCATCTTTAGAAAAGTAAGATGTAACATGCATATCAGACATTTAGATAAGATACCCTCCCCCTCAACATACACACATGAAAATACACATGCTTTTTTGTTTCCACTTAGACACACAAATTCAAAATTTTGCCATTTGAATGCCAAGATGGGGACTTGCATATTACCTGAAAATCTCTGAAAATTAAACCATCAATTAGGGCTACTTCAGTGGTTCTCAGTTAAAAAGATAACTGGAATATATCTAAGCAAAAGTTAAGAGACAGAATTACTTTCTATAGCCCCATGACCAGAGAATTTTATTTCATTAGGACCAAATGTGGGACAAGTGTCTCAGCTGATTGTGAGGCAGTTACTCCAGTGCACACCCATTGAAAAACACTGCCCATGATTCTCCTCTTCATGAAATGAGACCTACAACTTCAATTCTTTGGTATACTCCTTGAATACCAATCAATGTAATAGCAGTAGAAAGCTGACACTTCCCTTTGCTGAAGTCACCACCTAGTGATCTTTTGACAGGAATTGTACACAGAAACTATACTACAGGATTTGACTAAACAGTGAATAGTAAGTAGCCAAAGTTAATGTGAGCATCAGACATCAGGTTTCATACAACCTATGAAACTGATCCAAATAAATAAACTTGTTCAAATGACTGGTGTCATATATCGACCTGTCATAGGACCAATAAGACATCAACTGCTAGTCATCTTTTGGTTGCAATCTGGGTATGGGATAGTGAAACCTGTATAATGTCAGTGGTAAGAAAAAGAATTTTCTCAGGTAGAAATGATAGGTATAAAAAGTTATGTCTGTTTTTTCAACAAATAGTGTCAGAACCAGACATTCAGATACAAAAAGAAAAGCAAATCTAGAGACAGACCTTACACCTTTCACAAAAGTTAACTCAAAATACACAACAGGCCTAAATGTAAAATGAAAAACTACAAAACTCCTAGAAAATATCATAAGAGAAAATACAGGTGACCTTGAGTTTGGTGATCACATCTTAGATAAAACATTAAAAGCATGATTCGTGAAAGAAAGAAAGGAAAAAATGATGTTGGACTTCACTAAAATTAAAAACTTCTGTTCTGTGAAAGACCTCATAAGAGGATCAAAATAGAAACCATAAAGAAAATATTTACAAAACATATATCTGAGAAGGAACTGATATCCAAAATATGCAAATAACAAAACCCCAAAATAAGAAAATATACAACCTAATTAAAAAATGGGCAAAGGGTCTGAAGAGACATCTCGCCAAAGAAGAAATAAAGATAACAAATAAGCAGATATGAAAAGATGTTCAGTATGTTTCTTGAAATTGGCGCTTGGAAATGAAAACCTATTATGTTTTGCCTAGGCCAGAGAAGAGCAAACTCCAGTTCCCACATTCTAAATTTGATAATCCTATTACTACAGTTCAACAATGACCTAACAGTTTTTGAGCATTGACTGTATGACAAGCCTCATGCCAAGCATTCAACATGAAAAATCTTATTCAGTGCTCACAACACCCCTAAGAAGCAGGCACTGTTCATTACTGTCACCTTAAAGAAGGGGCAACTCAGGTCAAGAGAGACTAGTGTTACATACACATCTTGAAAGGAGCACGGCTGAGACTAGAACTTCTTTTACCCACCCTAAAACCCATGCTACTAAGGATGATGTCCTGTGCTCCTTCTCTTTAGATTACATCAGCCTCTCTGTGTCTTTTTCTTTTTCTTTTCTTTTTTTTCTAGAGAAGAGGCAGTGATAGCCCAAAGCTAGCTCACAGAATGCCTAAAATTAGTGGTTATGGAACCTGGCTATACATATGAATCACCTTGAAAGCTTTTAAAAACTCCTCATGCTTGGGCCTTACCCCAAACCAATTAACAGAAATTTCTGAGGTGGATCCTGTGCTTTGGTTATTTAAAATTCCTCCCAGGTGACTGTCATGTGTCACCTGCCTTAAGCCCTTTCTACACATGCTGCTGTTAAGCGCACTTTCCCTTATTCTATACCTAAGCAGTTGATTTGAACATACACAAACAGGACCTAACATGCCTCAAAATTACTTTTACTTAATTTTAATTAATTAATTTTAATTAATTTATTTTACGGGACTTGGTCCATTACTCCCGCCTGTCAAGACCTTTATGAAACCTGAATCCGTCACTCGGCATAGTTTTTAAACCTCTTAGTTTCATGTCATTTAAAAATGTGATGAGAATTCCTTTGATATTTCCTTCTCCATCTTAAAGAAAGTCAGTGAAAAAGAAACAGCCTTCAAGCATATTGGCTTGATGTCCTTAGACATAGGCTTCCAAACATACATTTACATACTTATGCTTGCCTCTGGTTCATTTTCTTACTTTGTTTGTGGGAATATCATTAATGACCTTTTAAAAAACTTGGTGAAATACAAATATACTATTTGTATCACATTTTTCTGCTCTACCAATTAACAGCCTTTTGACAAAAAGAATTATTGTGTCCCTGCCATGGCTTATTCTTAGTTATGGCTTATTCTCATTCTTAACTTCCTAAAAATCCTCCTGCATACTAATCACCATCTCAGGATCTTCCTTCCAGGGAACTCATCCTCCAGCACATAGGGTCCAGTCTGGGCCTGAAACTCACAGAGCAGGATAATGGGGATGTGCGAGGTCACCGCGATGAATGAAAAACTGGACAATAAGATAGCAGTGGACACACATCATAGAAGACTACATTTTAATGAATTTAAAGGAAGAGCTTTTGCATTGATAGGACACTGGAGACATAGAGAATATGGACCATCAAGAGCAGAGTGTCATAGTGGACAAAAGAGGAAACAATCTCAAGAAGACAGGTGTTACCAATATCAATTAATATATGAAGGTTGGGCAGGATGACAATTAAGCAAAAACATCACTGCTTCCATGTCTACACTTGCGAAGTGTTTTAGGATGTCATCATGGAATCAAAACCTGTAGAAAGGAAGAGAAGGAAATAGGACTGGGCAGAGGGAGAACTTGTTGCGTTGTGATACAATCTCAAGGGAAGACTTTACTGACCCTGCAGGGAGTTCTGAAGATGGAATGATGAAGTTGGGCGAGAGAGCTGGGCCTCTATGCTCCAGCGCTGATCAGTCACTATATGGGTGCTGCAGGAAGGGAACGATTGAGCAATTGTCTTACTACCGACAATTCTCCATGGACCATCTTAGTGACCTTTAAAACACAGAATTTAGATAATGTCACCTCTCTCTCAATGCTCTCCAAAGGCTTCTAAACACACTACTCTGGCTGACTGATCCTGGCATCTGACTTTACCACTTCTTTTACTCTCTTGCTTACTTCCTCTGTTCTAGCCTTCAGGTTACATCTTTAATATGCCAGCTGAATTCCCACCTCAAGGTCTTTCTACAAGTTGCTGCTTCTACCTTAATCTCCACACTAACTTCACTTCATGCATGTCACTGCCTCAGAAAGTCCACTCCCCAACAGACTAAACTCAAACCACCCCTGCCACTCTTTTCCATGACACTAAGTTTTCCTTATAGCAGCTATTATTTCCTGACTTTAAATCATATTGTTATATAATAGGAACATCTAAAAGTAACAATTTTATATTATACATAAAAAGGTGAACCTTTGCCCTCAGCTAAGCTTAATTTTCAATTTAACATGCAATGCATTTCATACTATGGTTTAGCAATTATATTTGTAAAAGACTTATATTTAAAGTGATAAGCACTGGGTAAAAGACCCAGGTTTTATATACTGAGATAAACCAGGAAGATGGAATCATTTTGCCTCCTAGAAAAAAAATTATTTTTTCATCAAATCTAAACAGCATCCTCTCAGAATTGTTGATTGCCTTTAAAAAAAATTATGAATAGCACCTTAGCATTTTAATCTGGGGAGAATCAAGTTGCTCTGGATTTATTGCATTAAGCTTTATTATAAAAAATAAAAATTCCATTTTTGTGCCCCAAAATTGTCTATCTCTTCTTTTTCTTTTAAAAAATGTGCTACCTTGGCTGGTTTGGCTCAGTAGTTAGAGTGTTGGCCCACAGGCTGGAGGGTCCCAGGTTTGATTCCAGCCAAGGGCATAAACCTCAGTTGCAGGCTCCATCTCCAGCCCCTGTCAGGGCACATGCAGGAGGCAATCAATGTGTGTGTGTGTGTGTCTCTTTCCCTCTCCCTTCTATTTGCTCTGAAAAGCAATGGAAAAAATATCCTCATGTGAGGATAAATAAATAAATAAATATAAATAAATAAATAAATAAATAAATAAATAAATAAATAAATAAAATTCTTATTTGTTTACAATTTATTTCCCCCACTGGAACATGAGCTCCATTATAGGAAGGGCTTTATCTTATTCACTGCTGGTCCAATTCACTAAGTACTAGAAAGAGTGTGATATACAGAAGACATTAAATAAATACTTTTCAAATACATGTTGAATTTGTTCCCCAAAAATATTGAGAAACAATTTTAGGAGAATGGTAGAAATAAAAGCAAAATGCAGAAACAAAGGCAAAAATTGCATGAGTAAGAGATGAAAATGTGTAGTCAGGTTACCCAGTCAAGAAGATATCTATCAATTAATGGAAGGAATGAGTTAGAGCCCTAGCATGGCAGAAAAGTAAGGAAAGTTTCTCCAGTATTAGGGGAGAGGAGGACGTTTGGGTGTATCTACACTGAAAAGTTGCTAAAAGAATAGGAGAGAACAAAAAGTCAAATAAGAAAGAGATATTTTGTTCAAGGCTCTTGGTTACAGACACTCAAGTAGATGAGACAAAAAGAGTGAATAGTTTCACTCAAATAATCAAATTTAAAGAAAAATTATGGTGCTGACCTTCAAAAGCTAAAACTAGTAACATGCCTGTTCTAAATATATTTCTGCTTTCTGTCTCTAAACTCATTTCTGCTTCTTTCTGACAGTTTCCTTATCTTCTGCAGTCTGGCTTTCTTCACATGTACATAAGTGCTAGTAGCTTCTAAACTGATACACTTGCAACTTTTTAACAAGTGGAAAGGATCTGTTCTCCAGAACCTAATGGAAAAAATGAGGAACTCTGGACCTCATTGGGTCGGATGCTCACCCACAGGCCAATCACTGTGATAAAGGAGGAGAGTGTAAATTCAGGAAGAACCAAAAGTATTCTTTCTATATAGAGCTTTTCAAAATTCTTTATAAAAGCTCTCATCCATGTTTATATTTCTCAGTGTTTTAACACTATATAGTCTCTTGTACAATAAATTATTTCCCAAAATTTTTCTTTTAAAATTCACCAAATATTAATTTTTCTTACAGCTTCTTAAAATCAACCACAAATTTCTAGTTATGAAAAAGATAAAACAATTTTAAAAGTTAAAGAGATCACAATTTTCATACAAAATACAATTTTAAAAGTTTGTCTAAACTGGTATTTTCAAATGACACTGTCAATCACATTTTAAAATATATTTTTAGAAATGCGATGACCTTATTAGATGACCATAACTAAACCTGATAAAGAACATAACCTGGCAGCACATTATGTGAAATCTCTTCTAATAGGCTTTCAATTTCTAGTGTGAATTAGGGTTAGCCACTATTATAGGAAACAAATACCCCTCCAAAAAATATTTAGGGAAAAAACTGTTTCAGAACTACACACCCATAAAAAACAGCAAGCTATGTATTTTTTCTTTGATTTCATTCACTATCCAAAGTTCTGATCAGTAGTCATGCAAATGACCAGTTTTTTCTCACTCCATCTTTGTTACATTCAACATTATGATCAACTTTAAATTTCAAAAAATATTTTAAAAAGTTATTTTGCCTCAGGCTCACTCATCTTCCCTATTAAATCTTTATGCTTCTACTTCTTAAATGTCCCATTTGCATAAAATTATCTGCAAATAATTAAAGTTAATTAAGATAATTTATCACTTGAAAGTAAGGCCATTTTATCAGCAGGTATCAGCTTGTTAAGCAAAAAAAGAATAAGTTTCTGCGAAAAGAATCAGCCCTTGTTACCAAGTAGATACAAGTGGCAATAATAATAATAAAAATAAAAAATAAAATAAAAGAGATGCAATTAGCTAATCATTCTTCTCTAACAGCTTATTTTGCAACAAACTATAGATTAGATAATTTACGCTTTGGCAATCTTCTTGCATATGAATTATGATAAGATTTTCATAAAAATAGCAGGTCTTTTAACTGCCAAAAGAGCTCTCTCGCCAGGGTCCTTTGGAAATTAAACCTTTTTTTTTTCATTTATGTGACAAAGAAATGTTCATTATCAAGAATTACACTGGTTATAGATAGGCATCGTTTAGTTTCCTTATATAAACAAGCCATTTTTAAAAATTGAAAATGGTGATGTTATTGGAGGAAATATTTTCTTTAACAGTGTCACAGGAAAAGAATTACAGGGATACTCACATAGGAGGAGTCTTAAGTGATGGCAAGATTTAGTAGAGTGAAAAGGAACAAGTGACCACAGTGTGGAGAGGCAGAGAGAGCAGGCAGGCTGCAGGCGCAGCGGCGTGGACTCAGGAAGGAAAGTTACAGAGGGAAAAGGGGAGCCCCGGGCCTCTGCTCCCTGCTCCCCTCATTGCAAGCCTCCGGGGGGCCTCAGAGCTTAGATAAAAGAAGGGGAAAAGCCTGTGCGGGAAAGAAGGAAGGGCCTGGCTGCGCTCTCAGGAGGGCATGTGCCGGGGCCTTTGTCTCACGTCCCCGTGTTTCCTCGGGCTCTGGCACAGGGCAGGCTTTCTGCCAGACTCCCCAGCCCCTTTCCTGGCTTCCCCAGGCTGGCGCCCGGGCCGCCCCCTTACCCAGGCTCTTCGCTGGGTTCTCCAGGGCTCCTGCTGTCCCCAGTCAGCCCTTTCCAGGACTTTCCCAGGCTCGCCTTGTCCCCCTTTGATGGTCACCATTTCGGCTTCTGCTGCGCATGCACTCAGCTAAAGGAATCTCCCCGCTGTTTTCTCCCCCACCCCCATTAATCCAGGGGGACATGCTGGTTACCCCCCAAGCGGCTATAAAGCTCTCTCGCGTCTAGTTGACTAGGCAGGATGTTTTGCTCCATTTTGCGGAATGATGCCGGTTACTCTTTACTCTTCCGAGTGACTGAAAAGTTAATCGGACTCAATCAGATGTGTCTGCGTCCCTCCTTTCCTTCGCTTCTGTTAATGCCTGACTGCCAAGGCCCAGGCGACCTGAGGCTAAGCCAGGGCGGCAGTGCCGGCTGCAAGGGGCAGCGGCTGAGCCACCGCCTGGGATCCAGGAGACGCGGTTGCATGCGGGTCAAGGCACATGCCCGAGCTGGGCGGATCCCCCGGCAGGGGCGTGCCCGAGGCAGCCCATCAATGACTCTCTCATCATTGATGTTTCTCTCTCTCTCTCTCCCTCTCCCTTCCTCTGTCTGAAATCAGTAAAGATATATTAAAAAAAAAAAAAAAAACATAAAGTAGCAAAATGATACATGGAAGTTTTGGAATCCTTGAGCAAGGCAAGAGAATCTTCTGAAGAGAATAGAAAAAACTTACCAGATCACTAAGTATGCTATAAAAATGCAATAAATGGTATTATTATGATGAATATTGATGTTAGGAGATGAAAGACCATATTAATTTTTAGAAAAGTTATTTCCTGGCTGATGACATGGATAATTCCAAAACTTCATTAATTTGAAATTTCATATAAAATCTGCTGTACATCGGGGGGGGGGGGGGGGAATAATATTCCCTCTACCCTTCTGAGTTCTTAGCTGAGATCCCTGCAATAAAAGATAGAGTAACAAGAGAAAAACAGAAGTTTATTAACGTGTACATATCATGTAGGCACAGGAGTAACTCCCTGAGGTTGCCTAGAATTCAGGCTTAACTATCTATCACCTTGATAGAGAAAGGGAAGGGTGGATGTAGGCCTCTTAGGAGAGAGCAGATCATTTTTAGGAAAGATAAGTGGGCCCTCATTAGAAAAGATGGGAGGCATGATAGCTTGTAACAAAGTTTGGCTGGAGGTGATGTCAACTTCTAGTCTCAGTCTTTTGTGATAAGAGTCAATCTTCTTTGGTTTATGAAATTTCTGGGGAGGGGATTTATGACAATTGAGTTCCTTTCAGATCAGTCTTTAGGCAAGTAAGAGATAGTCAAAGAAAGCTGCTCCCTGCATTTGCCATTTTTCAAGTGCGTACAGCTCAAAATAATGAATATATCAAAGTAGCATATTTTGGGGTGGCATGTCCTAAACTCCTACAGTTATATTTTGAGCTCTCATATTCTGCTTCCCTTTATAAGCTTCTTACATTTTAAAGGAAGTAATAAAAGGACTATATAGAATAAAATAAGGCACAGTTGCATATGGTAACTTTTAGGACATTTACTAAAAGTACAATAAAAATATATACGAACAAGCTACTAGGGTAAAATGGTATAATAACAATATTTGACTAATTCCAAGAAAAGTGAAAAAGGGAAATTTTTAAAAAATTTATCTTTATTGTTGAAAGTATTACAAATGTCCCTTTCCCCCCCATTGATTTCCTCCGCCTTGTACCCCTACCCCCAGGCCTTCACCACACTGATGTCTGTGTGCATTGGTTATGCATATATGCAGATAAAGTTCTTTGATTAATCTCTCCCCTCCCCCCTCCCCCCCCCCCCTTCCCTCTGAGATTCCTCAGTCTGTTCCATGCTTCTGTCTCTGGATCTATTTTGTTCATCAGTTTATTTTGTTCATTAGATTCCACTTTTGCATAAGATCATGTGATACTTGTTTTTTTCTGACTGGTTTATTTCACTTGGCATAATACTCTCCCAGTCCCACCATGCTGTCTCATAGCGTAAGGGATCCTTCTTTTTTACAGCTGAATAGTATTCCATGGTGTAAATATCTGGGAAGATGCTTGATATAATTTCAGTCTTCTTGAATTTGTAGAGATTTGTTTTGTGTCCTAACGTGGTCTAACTTTGAGAATGTCTCATGTGTACTTGAAGAGAATGCATATTCTGCAGCTTTGGGGTGGAATGTTTTGTAAATGTGAATCAAATCCATCTGATCTAGTGTGTCATTTGGAGTCACTGGCTCCTTGTTGATTTTTTGTCTGGAAGATTTATCCAATAAAGTCAGTGGGGTGTTAAAGTCCCCTTGTATGACTGTATTGCTGTTGATCTGTCCTTTAAAGTCCTCCAGAAGTTTTTTGGTTTTTTTCAGCCTGTGCAAGTCTTTTGTTCTGAGGTGGGTTTCATGTAGACAGCATACATTTGGGTCCTGTTTTCTTATCCATTCAGTTATCCTATGTCTTTTGATTGGAGCATTTAATCCATTTACATTTTAGGTTCTTATTGATAGGTACTTATCTATTGCCATTTTATTTCTTTATGCATTTGTGAGAAAAGGAATTTTTTAAAGGAACATCAAAAAAGTGAGTCAAGTAAAGAGAGTTACAAGTAGATGTAAATAAGTAAGTATATATCACTAATTGCATTAATGTAAGTAAAAAATGATACTTAATTGAATATAATATTTTTAAATTAAAACATTCCTTATGAAAGTCAGAATAAAATAAAAATATTGATACCCATAGTATATTTGCACAAATTGACTCAAGTAAACTAGAGACTTTAGTATTTTGTAACGTTCTTGTCTTAAATAAATGTGAAGAGGGTGCACTATCAAAGAAAACTTTTAGACAAACTTGACAAGCATTTGAAAAAAATTTTTTGATTCATACCTCACAGTATATAATTGAAAACATTCCAAATTTTAATCTGAACATAAATAAATTAAAGTAGTAGGACAAAGTATAGGTAAATTATTTTATAACCTACATGAGACAAAGGCTTTCTAACTGTGACACAAAATCATGAAGCTATGAAGAAAGACTAGTAACTTTAACCATATACATATAAAAAAAAATCTGCTTAGCAAAAACACAGTTTAAAATGAACAAATTGAAATTTGTGCAATGCTACATCTCCCAAGTTGAAGCCCACTGTGATTATAAAGGCAAATAGCACATAAGCTAACTTTAGGAGACCAACTTTGTCTCAAGTACCAACACGCTTTGTACTCTGTCTACATTATTCTCAGCAAGATAATTAGATAATTAACTTCCCTTTCTCAAGAACTGTAAAGAGTCTAAGGTTTTACCATACTTTCAAGCTAACAAGTTCACCTGCCACAACTTTATAGATTCTGGTAGAGGTGACACTACGAGGTCGAAGACAAAGAACTTCATCACTAACAGCACAGCTGTCAGCATGGCTTCCCCTTTGCTTCAGTTCCCCTTGTCCTCCGAATCCCATGGGAGTGATGTGGAGGCGGCCCATTTAGATCCTGGGCCCCCAGTGGGTTTGTGTGATATCTGGGGAACTCCAAGCTTAGCAGACTCCAATATGTTAAAGGGGTCTGCTAGCAAACCAGACAAACAAAAGAAGATACTACCTTTATTATACTGATCAGAAAAAAGAAAATCTGCTGCTTACCTTGATGCAAGACACTATATCTTCCAGCATTGTTTGCTATACATACATCCTCTGAAAAATAATCTGGAATGAGAGCTGATTACTAATGCACAGAAACACCATGAAGAGCTGTCTCCCAATACTGTTAGCCTTAGTTGTTTCACTTGTACAATGTGGATTGTTGAGCACGCAGCATCTGTTGCTCATCACCAGGAGTAAAAGTCAGAACAATTTGTCTACCTCAACTTGGTTTTATTTCAATTGCCAAGGGAAATGGAGCCCATCCAAACACTGGATGGAACAGGCTTTACTCAGAGAACAGACAGAGCAACATCAGCTTCAGTAGCGGGTGTCAGTCCCCCACAGCCAGCGAGTCCCTCCCTTCAGCTGATGCAGGGCCCACACGCGACACCCCTCTTGAACTGTTGCAGAACCAAGGATCCCATCACTGCCCTGCAGGGGACAGTTATACCACTGAGTTAGCCAAGTGCCTTACGACATTCATGCTTAAGCCAAAGGAACTCACATTGAATCCGAACAGGAAAAGACATTTCCACACAAGGTGACAAGCCCAGCACAAACTGTGAGCACTCTGTCTCTTGGTAAGGAAGGGTTCCAGGGCCAAGGCCCAGGCTCATGTGACTGAGTGAGGAATAAAAGACTGAATACGTGAGACTGCCTTTCCCAGCCTGAATAATATACATTATGTAGTGCAGTTACAAGAATTGAATAGGAAAATGTTTGAAAAGTATCTAGGATGATGCTGGAGCCTAGTAAGTGCCCACAACATAGACACTATGGTGCTTATGGTTTAATTGTATAAACTATCTTTTAAAATAAGCCTATATTTTAAAACACATATGTTAAACTATGTTCAAATATTATTTTACTTTCTACAACTAAAGACAAGTTTCTTTTGTATAATTAAAGTGCTTAGCTTTTAGTTTCTAACAATTTGTATTTGGATCAATTATTAAAGGACCTTGAAACTTAACTTTTGTGTCTTTGATGGACAAAAATAGTATTTTCCACATCTCTAACTCCAAAATAAATAATCTGTGCTTTACATATATTGTAGACAAAATTATCTTTTTAAGACAACTAGTCATATTCTGAGGGAACTCTTTTTTATTGTGTACAAAGTCAATAAAGAAGAAGGGAAAGCCAGCTAATTTATGATCCAAATTTTATGTAGCTGACAAAATCCTAAGGGCATGTTAAAAACAAATGGTATACAAGGGAAATTGGACCTATTAAGGCTGAAACTGATCAGTTTGAAAAATACTGCTTGGTTCAAAATAGAAGTCACTTTCCACAGAAGCTTTTCCATTTTTAGTTTGGCATGATCTAGGATTGTAAAATGCTAAAAGCACCAACGTTTAATTCATCTTGAAAGGACTGGAGACTAAACAGAGCAACACAGTAAAAATCTTTATGAAAATAAATAAGTTAATATTTAGAGCCAAAATTTGGTGTTGCTGATTGTAATTTTAAAAGTAAACACACTCCCTTCTATTAAATCCTGGACACACAGCTTTAAAATACAACTCCAAAAAAGAGATACTCTGCTTAATTAGGTCTTTGGGTGAACGGTTGTATATTTCCATTTACACAGGCACTAGCCCATCAGGGTAAACTGACTTAATGCTATGCTAAAACTGCTAAAAGGCCATGAAGAACAGTCATTTAAAAATTAATTTAAAACAGTTTCTGAATGTGCCATGGGGAAACAAAAGTCATTAAGCAGTATTATTAATATTCACAGCAGCTGTTACACAATCATGTATCAAGTTCCCATGTTCAAACTTGCTTTCTAATATAGGTTCTTAAAATACTCTATTAGTCTGTACTTCATGATATGCCAAGGAGCTGCAAAAAACTTTAATTTCAATTTCTTATCAGTTTATCAGATTGCTCATAGATAAGTGTTTGCTCAATATGTTTGAGGTTAACCATTTTTTAGTTACTTTAAAGAAAAATACCAAAAAGCCTATTGTTACTCCCAAACAATACTATAAATAAATTGAGATTACTTTTTCCCATTCCTGGCCTCTTTGTTGTGAATCCAATTAGCCTTCAGCCAGTGAACCATAATCTGTTGAGTCTTCAGTTATCTGTTTATTTATGGCCTTATTTATGCTACCTACCATCCTTAAGCATTATCCAAAGTTTTGCATTTGTCTACACAAACTGAAATATTTCTTTAAATCCCACAGTTGAAAATACATGTCTAAGCATGTGACTGGCCAAACTGGGCTTGCCTAGATTTAGGTCAGATCAGGATCATTCCAGGATTTAAGGTTGTATGACCCTGCTTGTGATCAACAGGCAAGTAAGACAACCCCTTCCCAAGGTAACATTTGTTTACACAATTTGTTTTAATGCCTTCAAGACCAAGATTTCAAAGCTACTTTCTCCCCTCTAGTAGACTTTATCATTTTGTTTCTTTCTTCTGTCAGCAATAACTTTTATTACTGTTTTCTTCCAAAATATATTTTGTTTGTTTTATAATAGTGCCCTAAAAATATGTCAATGAGCTCAGACAAAAGTCTTAAAGGATAAAACCCTTTTCTTTATGCTTATCTACACAGCAATATAATTTTATTTTATAGCAATGTGGTGTGTTTGTGAGCAGACTTTGCATATACACAAAACTGTGTAGTTATTTGGTGGCCCAAGATCTGCGGATATTAGGTAAGTTATAGAAAAATGGCTGCCAATAAGGTAGTATATTAAAATCTTAAAAAATTCTTAGAGTTAATTATTATGTGTTTAATAGTAATCAACTGGTTTTATAAATATATTAAAAGCTTGTACTTCTATATAGTATCTGGTTTAATATATTGAGTCATAATATAATAATAAGGAATGCTTATGTTTCAACCGTTTGTTCTAGGTTAGTGCCCAACCTCCACCAAAATTGTAGCCAGCTTTTAGTTACAGTAAAAATATATTTCAGGTTGTTTTTTTTTACTTTCTTAAAATCAAAAAACACAAGTAAATATACAAGTAAATAAACTTGGTAAATATACTGTTTCCTTTGATTTTGTATTTTTAATATAAGATCTGTACATATTTCAAATAAATGTTCAGTTATTCATGCATCTCATTAAAAATAAAAACATTTTAAAATATGTATTTATATATGTATATATAGTCTTCTGAAGAACACACAGAAAATTAAATAATTTCACTTTAATTTAAGAATACTAATATATTTCCACAGTATTATATAGTTAAGTATGTATATGAATTCTTTTTATATATGAGTATATTCAAATTTAGAGGTGTTAAAAAAGTAACCAGGTTATTCAACATATAATATATTAAAAATATATAACTTACACCTCCTGACACCCAGGATCATTACTGTATTCCAGCTATTTTCAAACAGTGTGCAAGAATATTTATTTATTTATTTATTTATTTATTTATTTATATTTTTATTTTTTTTAATCCTCACATGAAGATATTTTTTCCATTGCTTTTCAGAGATAGTGGAAGAGAGAGACAGAGAGCGACAGACAGACATTGATGTGAAAGAGACACATCAGTTGGTTGCCTCCTGCATGCACCCTGGCTGGGGCCAGGGATCAGTCCTACAACGTGCCCTTGCTGGAATCGAACTGGAGACCCTTCAGTCTGTGGGCTGATGCTCTAACCACTGAGAAAAAGCTGGATAGGGCGACAGGAATTTTTAAAAACATGCCCTTCCAGATTATTTTAGTCACAGATCTCTTTTCCCTTAGATTGTCAAATAAAAAAATGACAACAGCCAGCACAACAATCCAGTGTGAATGAATCAAAATTAAACCTATCTTTTTTGTCAGCTCAGCAAAAAATATAGTTTTGGTGTGCTGCAGGATTTTAGTAATTAGTCTATGTGTGCCATGAGATGAAAATGTTGAAAATTGCCACTCTATCCAGTACATCCTGGTGTCATTTAATAATAAAGTCAAGATAGATTAATATAGAAACATTATTGATTACTCTAAAAATATGACATACTGACAATTTTGGAGACAATAATCTTAAATAAGGAAAGTGATTTTTTGTATTATAGTCACATATAGTTATATATACACATTAAAATATATATACCCATTAAAAGTATAACATATAAAAATAATATATAAATATATATGATTATTCTTTAATTCTATATTTTCATTGCTAAATATAACAGACATATTGAATAGTTTATTAACCATAAATTACAACAAATTTTTTTTTAACAAATATGGATGAATCCCACCACAGGTTAAGACATAAAACTGATCAGTGCACAATAATTCCTTCAAAACAGTTTCAGGATCTTAATACCTTTCTTTCTCTTGAACAGTCATTATCATTCTAGCATTTATGATATTGGCTTATTTGACTTTATCATTCTATGCCATAAATAAATAATTTTTGTCCTTTTAAACCTTTTGTATATGGAATAATAATGTATGTATTCTATTTTTCCAGCTTCTTTGGTTGAAGATTATTTAAGATGTATCCATATATTTAATATATCTATACATTTCATTACCTTTAAGATGTATCCATACATTTACACCTCAGGTATTGACAGGCAGGTAATGTGAAAACACATTAAAAAATATCTCATAATACAAAAACCCTTATTTGGGAGCATCATAAAAAGAACAGTAGAATTCATCATTAGAAGACTGAAATCTTAGGAAATTTATAGATCTAAGCCTGACACTTTGGGATACTGTTCTCTAGAAATGTCTGCAAGTTCCAGAAAAAGTGGCCAAGTTAATAAAAGGTGTAAGTGTTTTCCAATACTTGCAGGGCTCGGATAAAATATCTAAAGGGAAAATCTTGAAAGCTTCCAGGGGGAAAAGGCAGATTACCTTCAAAAAAACAAGAGTTAAATTGACAACTGACTTCTGAACAAAAACAATTCAATCAGAATAGAGTGGAATCTTCTCTTTAAAGTGCTAAAGAGTATAACTGCTAAACTTGAATATGACTAGAGGGAACAGATATTCAAGAGTGATGGTAAAACAAAGATATATTTCATTTAAAGAAAATAATTTGTCACCACAGATTTTAATTCTAGAAAACGATAAATGGTATTTTCATCCAGGAAGAAAATGAACTCACATATAATAAGAAAAAATTTAAAAGATGAGAGTAAATATTACTTTGTAAAAAGTAACACACGTTGATTTTAAAAACAGCAATCATAATAATATCATGTGAGATTTCAAATATATATAGAATTAAAATTTTAAAACATCAGTGGCTTATAAGTGCAGAAGGAATAAATGCAGTAAATGATACAAAAGTCCTGTATTTACTAATAAAAGATTAAGAGATATAATTAATATTAGACTTTAGTTAATAATGAATGTTATACAATAATCACTAAAAGAATAGATAAAGTATGTAAGTTCCAAGCTAAGATGGCTTGAAAATTGTAAAAATAAAAAATCCACAAGAGATCCAAGATGGCGGTGGACAGAGTGGAAGCTACAGTGACATTGCCTTGGGACCAATCAAAATTTACAACTAAAACACAGAAAAACCATCCTGAAAACCAACTGAAGACTGTCTGGAGAGCACCCTCATAACCAAGGAGGAAAAGTGAAGACCACATAGAGATTGGTAGAAAGTGTGGAGGCAGGAGAGAGCTGGCTGGGCTCCTAAAGGAAATAGCTGAAGGTCCAGAGGGATATCTCAGCTGTGGGGGGTTCCCACTGACTCTGGGGCCTAAACCTCAGCATGAGCTTCCCAGCCAAGAGCACCAGAACTGAGAAAGGTGTACACATTACATCTGTCTGTGAAAAGCAGGAGAGTTTCTCTCTGCCAGGGAAAGATGGTTGGAACTGCAGGCACCCTCTTAAAGAGCCAACACACAAAGTTTCATGTGCACCCACTCACCTTGGGCTCCAGTGGAGGGGGAGTGGAGTGGACTGGAGCTGTGTGGGAAAAGTTGGGGGTTGTGGGCTCTGGAGAGTGAGACCAGAGGACACCCGCCTATATTCCTGTGCTGAATCATTCCCCCAGACTGTGCTGGACATCTTTCTCAGGCAGACTACTTTCCTCATTTGCCTGAAGGTGAAAGCAATTGTTTCACTCTGCTGGAAAGCCTCTCACCCTTCCCAGAAGAGTTTCTACAGCCTGAGGCTTGTTAAGAGACTGATAACAACCAAAAGGTCCTCACCCTGTGGACCTTCTACAGCCTGAGGATCATTAAGAGAATCCGATTAATCAGCCCACAGGCAGAGGCAGATCTCAGAGTGCTTTGAGTCTGCCTGATTTCCTTTGGGACATGAGCCTTGGAAAAGCAGACTTTGGTGTGCATTGTGGTCCTATCCAAATGCACCAAGCCCTAGCAAGAGGAGACCTCAAGCCTAGGGCTATTGATAGCTCCAAACAGGGTACTCAGGGACAGTCACAAACTGCATCTGACATCACCTGTGCCAGAGACCCTCCAAAAAGACGGAGAGTCCTAGAAGATCTACCTAATAATTAGAAACAAATCCAAAAAGGTAGCAAAAATGGGGAGGCTAAAAAACAAGCCCCAAAGGAAAGAACAAGAGAAGTCTCCAGAAAAAGAGCTAAATGAAATGCAGATAAGTAATCTCTCAGATATAGAGCTCAGAATTCTGATTATAAGGATGCTCAACAACATGAAAAAAGATACAGAAACTACAAAGGAAATTAAGAATGATATAGCAGAAATAAAGAATACATTGGAAGGAATAAAGAGCAGATTAGAGAAAGATGAAAAACAGATCAGTGAAATAGAGGACAGGGTAAAAAAAATCAGTCAGAGATGCAAAAAGGAAAAGCAATTAAAAAAACCATGAGGACAGTCAAAGGGAGCTGTGGGACAACATAAAATGTAGCAATATTCACATCATAGGAGTGCCAGAGGACATAGAAAGTAAACAAGGGTTAGAGAACCTATTTGATGAAATAATGGCAGAAAACTTTCCTAACCTAGTCAAGGAAGAAGTCACGCAAGTTCAGGAGGCACAGAGAGTCCCAAGCAAGAGGAATCCAAAGAGACCCACTACCAGGCATATCATAATTAAAATGTAAAGAATTCAAGACAAAGAGAGAATCTTAAAGGAAGCTAGAGAAAAGCAATCTGTTACCTACAAAGGAGCCCCCATAAGGCTGTCATCTGAATTCTCATCAGGCCAGAAGGGAATGGCATGAAGTATTCAAGGTAATGAAAACAATGATCTGAAACCAAGACTACTCTATTCAGCAAGATTATCAATCAAGATAGATGGTGAAATAAAGAGCTTGCCAGACAAAAAAAGCTAAGGACCTTTATCACTAGAAGACCATCATTACAGGAAATGTTAAAGGAACTGCCTCAATTAAAAGTAGAAATAGAGACAATGAGAAACATAGGCATAAAGAAATAAAATGGTAGTAGATAAGAATCTTTCAATAAAAACCTTAAATGTAAATGGATTAAATGCCCCAATAAAAAGACATAGGGTGGCTGAATGGATAAGAAAACCTGACCCCAATATATGCTGTCTATAAGATATCCACCTCAGAACAAATGATGTACACAGAATGAGAGTGAAGGGATGGAAAAAAATTTCCGTGCAAATAGAAATGAAATAAAAGCTAGGGTAGCAATACTAATATTGGACAAAATAGACTTCAAAATGAAGACCATAATGAGAGACAAGAAAGGTCATTACATAATACTAAAGGGGTCAATTCAACAAGAGGCTATAACCCTCATAAACATATATGCACCCACTATAGGAGCACCTAAGATTATAAAAAAACTTCAAGAGGACTTTAAGGGAGAGATTGATAACAATACTGTCATACTAGGGGCTTTAACAACCAACCCACTTACTTCATTGAGTAGGTCTTCCAGGCAAAAAATCAACAAGGAAACAAGAAACCAAAATAACACACTAGATCAAATGGCTTTAACTGACATTTACAGAACATTTTACCCCAAAGCTGTGGAATATACATTGTTCTCAAGTGCACATGGGACATTCTCAAAGATAGATCACATGTTAGGACTTTAAAAGTTCAAGATTGAAATCATATCAAGCAACTTCTTGGACCACAATGGTATGAAATTAGAAATCAACCGCAATAAAAATACTAAAAAACATTCAAACACATGAAGGCTAAAAAGCATGTTTTAAAACAATGACTGGGTTACTGAAGAGATCAAGAGAGAAATAAAAAACTTCCTGGATATTAATGAAAATGAACACACAACAACTCCAAATCTATGGGACAGAATGAAAGCAGTCCTCAGAGGGAAGTCCATAGCACTACAAGCCTATCTCAAAAAACAAGAAAATCTTCTAATAGACTCTCTAACCCTTACAACTTAAAAACTTGCAAAGAGAACAACAAGAAAAGCCCAGAGTAACCAGAAGGAAGGAGATAATAAAGATGAGAGCAGAAATAAATGACATAGAGACAAAAAAAAAATACAAAAGATCAATGAAACCAAGAGCTGGTTCTTTGAAAAGATAAACAACATTGATGAACTTTTAGCCAGACTCATCAAGAAACAAAGAGAAAGAACCCAAATAAACAAAATCAGAAATGAAAGAGGTGAAGTAACAACAGACCCAACAAAAATACAAAGGATTGTAAGAAAATACTATGAACAAATATATGGCACCAAGCTGGACAACCTGGATGAAATGGACAAATTCCTAGAAAAATACAACCTTCCAAAACTCAATCATGAAGAGTCAGAAAGCCTGAATAAGCAGATAACTGCTGATGAAGTTGAAGCAGGAATCAAAGGGTTCCCAGCACACAAAAGCCTTGGCCCAGATATCTTCACAACTGAGGTTTATCAAAAATTTAAAGAAGAATTAACTCGTACCCTCCTCAAACTATTTCAGAAAATCCAAGAGGAAGGAATACTTTCAAACTCTTTTTATGAGGCCAGCGTTAGCTTAATTGCAAAACCAGGTAAAGATACTACAAAGAAAGAGAACTATAGGCCAATATCCTTGATGAACATAGATGCTAAACTTCTTAACAAAACCTTAGCAAATAAGATCCAACAATATATTAAAAAGATCACACACCATGACCAAGTGAGATTTATTCCAGGGATGCAGGGCTGGTACAAGATTTGAAAATCAATAAGTGTGATACATCACAGCAACAACTTGAAAGACAAAAATCACATGATCATATCAATAGATGCACAAAAAGCATTTGATAAAATCCAACACCATTTTTGTTAAAAACTATCAGCAAAGTAGGAATAGAGGGATCATACCTCAACATAATAAAGGCCATATATGACAAACCTACAGCCAACATCATACTCAATGGGCAAAAACTAAAAGCATTTCCCTTAAGAACAGGAACAACACAGGGGTGTCCACTTTCACCATGCTCATATTCAACATAGTACTGGAAGTCTTAGCCACAGTGATCAGACAAGAAATAAATATCAAAAGCATCCAAATTGGAAAGGAGGAAACAAAACTGTCATTATTTGCAGATGACATGATATTGTACATAGAAAATCCTAAATACTCCACCAAAAACCTACTAGATTTAATAAGTGAAAGCAACAAGGTAGCAGGATACAAAATGAACACCCAGAAGTTGATAGCATTTTTATATACCAATAATGAACTCTCAGAAACAGAAACTAAAAAAGCAATCCCATTTACCATTGCAACTAAAAAAATAAGATACCGTGCAATAAACTTAACCAAGCTGTAAAAGACCTGTACTTGGAAAACTACAGGACACTGAAAAAAGAAATTGAGGAAGATATAAACAAACAGAAAATATGCCATATTTATGGATTGGAAAAATTAACATCATTAAAATGTCCATACTACCCAAAGCAATGTATAAATTCAATGTAATCCCTATTAAAATACCAACAGCATATTTCACAGATCTAGAACAAACACTTCAAAAATTTATATGAAACCAAAGAATACCCCAAATAGCCATGGCAATTTTGAGAAGAAGAACAAAATTAGAGGGATCACAATACCAGATATCAAGTTATACCACAAAGCCACTGTAATCAAAACAGGCTTCTACTGGCACAAGAACAGACATATAGATCAGTGGAACAGAACAGAGAATCCAGAAATTGACTCACTCCATTATGTTCAATTTATATTTGACAAAGGAGGCAAGAACATACAGTAGAGTAAAGATAGTCTCTTCAATAAATAGTGCTGGGAAAATTGGACAAATACATGCAAAAAAATAAAACTAGACCACCAACTTACACCATACACAAAAGTAAATTCAAAATGGATAAAAAACTTAAATGTAAGACATGAAACCATAAAAATACTACAGGAGAACATAGGCAGGAAAATCTCAGACAGCTCTCATAGCAATATGTTTGCTGATACATCTCCTAGGGCAAGAAAAATGAAGAAAATAAACAAATGGGACTACATCAAATAAAAAGCCTCTGCACAGCAAAAGAAAACTTCAACAAAATGAAGAGGGAGCCCACTGTATGGGAGAACATATTTACCAGTGACTCATGTGATAAAGGGTTAATATCCAAAATATATAAGGAACTCATACAACTTAATAAGAGGAAGACAAACAATCCAATTAAGAAATGGACAAAAGACCTAAATAGACACTTCTGGAAAGAGGATATATAGATGGACAAGAAACATATGAAAAAATGCTCAATGTCCCTAATCATCAGAGAGATGCAAATTAAACCACAATGAGGTATCACTTCTCACCTGTCAGCATGGCTACCATCAACAAATCAAGGATCATCAAGTGCTGGGGACTGATGGTGGGAATGCAGACTGGAGTAGCCACTATGGAAAACAATATGGAGTGTCCTTAAAAAATTAAAAATTGACCTACCATTTGACCCAGTGATTTCACTTCTAGGGATATATCCTAAGATACCTGAAACACCAATCACAAAGAACTTATGCACCTCTATGTTCATAGCAGCTAAATTTACAATAGCTAAGATCTGGAAACAGCCCAAGTGCCCATCAGTAGATGAATAGGTAAAAAAGCTGTGGTACATTTACACCATGGAATACTATGCAGCTGTAGAAAAGAAGGATCTTTTTTCCTTTGTGACAGCATGGAGGGAACTAGAAAGTATTATGCTAAGTGAAATAAGCCAGTCAGAGAAAGAAAGACAAGTACCACATGATCTCACTTATATGTGGAATGTAATAGACAAAGTAATTTGATGAACAAGATAAACCCAGAGACACAGAAGCATGGAACAGTCTAAAGGGCCTCAGAGGGAAGGTGGGGATGGGGGAGTGGGCGAGGAGAGATTAATCAAAGAACTTATATGTTTATAAGCATAACCCATGGAAACAGACATTGGTCTGGGGAATGCCTGGGGATGGGGTGGATATGGGGTGGAGGGTATCAATGTAGGTAAAAAGGGGGCATCTGTAATATTTTCTACAATAAAGTTAAAGAAACTTAAAAAAAAATACAAGTAATATACCATCATCTTAAGAGAGAGAAAAGTCTCTCTGGCATAATTACAAAAGAAGGTTCTCACATGAAGACTGAGGTAGAAATGGTACTACACATGCAACTAATGAGATAATTAGCAGCTGTATAGGTAAAAAAACAAGAGTTATTTTATCATTATGATCCTTTAAAAATGAAGGCAATTTATCATTTACTTACATTTGAATAAGATAAATTCTTTCCCTCTGCCTGGATTCTATGGCCACTTTATAGAGTTATTGTAGTTGCTTGGGCATAAAAAACGTAATTTTGTTTCCAGTGGATATATAGTAGTTTTTAATTCATGCATACATCAAAGACCTGTTGTTCTCTACATGGTAAAATTTAAATGAGCTTCATTTCCCATTATAGGTATATGAATTACATTTTAAAAGCTAGCTTAATAAAATTTTCTAACAAAAAATAAACTGTAGTTATATTTCAAACACAATTATATATTGGGTTCTGCCTCAAGACATTTGAAATTGTACTATACTTTAGAAATGGTTAAGTGTCTGGGAATACTCTGTGGTACAATGTACAATAATGAAAAAAAGATAAAACACATACCTGAGGAAATGACTTGTAATTTTTGCATTGAGAGCAGATGGCAACTTCAAAAAGTAATGTTTTTTGCTCTTCCATATTATATGAAAAAGGACATATTTATACGTTGCTTATAACCCACCTACCCTCCTCCAAACACATGTTAGATTCAATTTAAGATTTACAATGGAGGAATGGGGATGATAAAATAATAATTGAATTGTGACTTTTAGGAATGAGCTTTTTCTGATTATTGATTATGTGTATAGCACTCTAGTCTACAAGACTAAAAATTAACATGACATATGAGCCCCAACTTAAGAGCATGTATAAGTGAAAATTCTAATAGGACTTAACAACAGAGAAAGATAATGGTGCTCAGGTTTTCCTTTCTTAATAAGCTTCAGTTTTATGACCATATAAATAAAGCAAAAAGTTCAAGAGTTTGAGCACTGGATCCTGATTTATCTGGGGCCCTCCATTTACTAGTTGATTACATTGGACAAGTAACTTGACTACTCTTGTCTATAATTTCTTGTCTGCATCTATAAAATAAAGATGATGGTAGTATGTAACTTACATCATTGTTGGGAGGAGTAAAGTTATTGCAGGTAAAGCATTTATAATAGTGCCTGGCTTATAATAAGTGTGAAAAAATTTTGGATAACTTATGATGATTCATAATGTTTCATATGGAAAATTATAGATTTTCCTTTAATGTAAAGGCATGATGGAAACAATAACAAAATACCAGATCACTAGTTTTTTACTGGAAAGGCACTGCCCAGGTGATATTTAGAAATGTGTGCATGTGGTGGTGAGTTGGGGTTATTGACTCAGGAGGGAGGGGAATTGGTGCTCTCTACTGTCTAGAGAACAGAGAAAGGAGAGGCTAAAGGTCCTGCAATGTGCAGGAAGCACCACAAAATGATAAATCTTCCTGTCCCAAATGCCAATAGCTCCCTAGTTGAGACACATTACTATAGGAATCAAACTCTAGAAACAAGTGAAAGGTCACTGTGGTTGCAAGAGGTATTTAAAAATAATCATTATTTGAGGTTATGAAAGGCATGTCTTGAGAAATAGATTTTAAAAAGGACTCTCAAACATGAGAAAATAATTTAAATGGTATGGGAGGAAGAAGGATGTTGACAGGCATTTTCATATAATTCATCTCAGCTAGTTACTCAAGAAGAGTGTCCTTGCATAATAGTAGTGAATCAGAAAAGCAAACCATTGAAGTTTACAGCATGACTTAGTACGTAACCTGAGTTTAAAACTAAAACAGCCTCTCTTTTTTAAATAGATACATACAGTTTTCTAAATTATTGAAAACAAAACATTTTCTGAAAAATATTTTAACATTTATTATATATTGGTATATAAGCTAAAAACATTTTTTCCTAAAGAATATTTGCTTTGTGAATTGCTGGTAATCGCAGTAATTGTGAGGCTTTCTCTAACCCAATTAATCCTATTTTCCCTATTACTGAGACTTATTTCTCTGTTACTAAGACCGGTTGGAGGCTGTCCCAGTCTTTAAAGCTGAGAAATATTTCTTAGTCCTATAGACAAGGCTAACAGTAAATTGAGATGGAGAAAAGAGTTGTCATTGTAAGATGCAACTTTTCCAATATATATAAGCCAATCAAGGTAAAAGAGATTCTTTTCTGTAAGATCATTTCTAGAAAAAATTCATAGCAGCACTGTCCAATAGAAATATAATATGAGCCACAGATGCAAACCACACAAGTAACTTTAAATCTTTAGTTTTAAAATTTTCTAGTAGTCATGTTAAAATAAATAATTATTTCTATATTTTGTATATCCAAAACATTATTTTAAAATGTAATCAACGTAGAATACAATGAAGATTTTTTAGTGATATGATAGGGCTTATGTCTTAAAAGGAATTAGTTTAATAAAATTAATATTTCTTCCATGCCTCTATTTTGCAGTATTTTCTTCCTACTCATATTGCCACATCAAATCATTTCTCCCTACTCCATGAAGTAGCGATAATGGGAATTGAATTTGTCTTATTTTCAAAGCAGCTAAAGAAATTGAATATGTCCTTTATTTTACCAATCATATAAAACTAGGAATTGTAAATTATATTTTATATAATAAAAATATGCCTCAAAAAAAATCAGTGGTAGCAGTCATTAAGAGAAGATTAAAAGAAAAATAAAATGGAAGAAAAAAGTAAAATAATAACTTATTTTCAAAGGAATTATTATGGTATATCATTATCCTTTGTTTTCTATTTCTCTGATTAGAGGATAGAAAATAGTAATCCACTGTTAATAACGGTTCTACAGGAAAATTCTGAGTAGGTAGTTCCTCCTTCAGCCCAGTCTTCATATTCCTTTTTGTGCTATTGAACATAGGAATTTTATTCTGTTCCCTTTTGTATATAAATCTTTGCTCTTAGCAACAGGTAAAGAAAAAGAAGCTTCATGGGTTTACACTTTGATGTCTCTGATATTTAACACTTATCTGTGAAAGGTACATATAAATGTCTGTTTTATTCTGTGGGAGATATATGGGAATGTTTATGGTTCATTTAGTAGTTATTTAATTGAGGACTACAAAGAATGAATAGATAT